>NC_056729.1:839237036-839537036 GCF_019279795.1 Protopterus annectens | reverse complement strand
AAGGAGAAGCAGGAAGATCAGGAGACATCTGAAGTAGAAATATACATCAGAAAAAGATATACTTCACAGTACCTCCAAAGAAAGCCTGGAACACACCAATAAGTGCCAACGACTGCCAATAATAATCCACAGTTTATTGTCATGAAATACAAACACGAACATGGACTGAAACGACAAGCAGACTTGCAAACAAACGAATAAACAATCGTAGCATACGAAAAGAGTTAAGCGCTTTCAACCATTACTGGTCTTCATCAGAACTACTACTTACATGTTAATCTGCTGTTTAAATAACCTTTGTGGTGCCAAAACCACTCATTACTTTTTAAAAACGTACTAACACATATATACAAGTATATTAATAAATAGCTGAATGACTACAAAAGAGTCTCCTAACCATAATATTCAGAATACATAAGTAACAATACTTTAGAAAAAATGCATCAATAAAGTACAATGCCTTAATTAAATACAATCATATTGGTACGTAAACATGTTGTGTAAACAATGTAATGTGCAAACATCAACAAACCTATTAATATTTATAAATATGTTGTATGTAAATAAAAAAATATATATAAAAAAATATAAAAAAATATATATATAAATTAATGATAGCGAAATATGTATATTTATGTGCAGATGAATTTGTTTCTATAACAATTACAAATTGTTTATTTTTTATAACTAAACAATTTTTATTTATTCAAAATTTTTGTTAAAAATATTTTAGATGAAATATGTAACCAAATACTTTATAATATATGATAGTGAATAGATAAATAAATAAGTAACTAGGCCTAGGAGATATTATTCAAGGTTCCTTGACGATATTTATATCCTATGGGAAGGTGAGCAAGAAATGTTGCAACAATTTATAGGATTTTTAAATACACGTAGTGAATATTTAAAATTTACTCATACTGAAGGGAAATATGGATTACCGTATTTGGACACCCATATCTATTATAATGATGGTAATGTTTATTCTACTATCCACAGGAAAAGTACATTCTCCAATAGCTACTTAGCATATAGTAGTTGTCACCCACAATAAAGTTAAACAAAATGTTTTTAAGGGGCAATGCGTTCGTGTAGCACGCATGGTATCTAACTTTGAGGATATGAAAAAAGAATTACAGTTTATTAAAAGTTTATTTATTCAAATAGGATATCCTGAAGAAATGATGGACGCAACAATAACATATGTTACAAACCAATGGAATATTAAATATAGACCACTTTTGGGAATTGGTGACATATTTTCTCAAAATGATGATATAAATTCCCTTACAAACACATCAACTAATAACTATCATAAAATGTTTATACTACAATATAACATAGGTGTAGATCAGATCAAAAAAATTATTTATAAATTTTGGTATTTGATTAGTAGTGATACATGTTTGGTAAAATTATTGGGATCTAAACCCAACTTCATATATAAAATGGGTAAAAATATGAAATATCTTTTGGAACATAGACATATAGAGGAGAAAAATAAAAACTTTTTGAGTAATAATACAAGAAGTAGTAAATGTGGATTCTGCAATCAATGCAGATATATGTCTTTGGAAAATAAAATAAAATTACGGAACGGTTTAAAATCTAATATAAAATGTAGATATGGTAACTGTAATACAAAAAATGTAATATATTTAGCTAAATGTGGAAAATGCTCAGGCTTTTACGTTGGAAAGACAGAAAGATGTCTTAAAAAACGTATATATGACCACATATATAGTATTAAGACCAAGGATAAAACCAATGCACTATCTAGACATGTAGAGACTGAAGGTGTTGATCATAATTTTATGTTTAGCATTCTTGACACCATTGAAATAGATCCCAGAGGTGGTGATATTAAAAGTTTACTTGCATATAAAGAAACATGGTGAGAGATATATTTAGATGCCACCAATTTTCCTGGATTAAATGAATTTATATCAACTAAATCATTGTTATTAGTATAAATTGAGACATATAACAAGAATTACAAGATACATATTTATTTATTTATTATTTATTAATATTTATACCATTTTGTTTATAAATGCATTTATAAGTGAATTCACAATAATAAAAAATGTTTATATTGTACGTAAAATAATAAAGTTTTTAGCTAAGGTTTTTAAACAATTTTTAAATAATTTTAATAACTTTTTTAACATATCTTTAAAAAAAATTTTTTAGATTCGTTGTTTGCAGTATGAACATATAATAGTCCATGCTCATCTTCGCTGTCCATGTTGCTGTTACAGTTATTATTACTATTACTGCTATTATTATTATTATCATTATTATTGTTATTTAAATACCTAGTTACTTATTTATTTATCTATTCACTATCATATATTATAAAGTATTTGGTTACATATTTAATCTAAAATATTTTTAACAAAAATTTTGAATAAATAAAAAATTTTTAGTTATAAAAAATAAACAATTTGTAATTGTTATAGAAACAAATTTATCTGCACATAAATATACATATTTCGCTATCATTCATTTATATATATATTTTTTTTATATATTTTTTTTTTATTTACATACAACATATTTATAAATATTAATAGGTTTGTTGATGTTTGCACATTACATTGTTTACACAATATGTTTACGTACCAATATGATTGTATTTAATTAAGGCATTGTACTTTATTGATGCATTTTTTCTAAAGTATTGTTACTTATGTATTGTGAATATTATGGTTAGGAGACTCTTTTGTAGTCATTCAGCTATTTATTAATATACTTGTATATATGTGTTAGTACATTTTTAAAAAGTAATGAGCGGTTTTGGCGCCACAAAGGTTATTTAAACAGCAGATTAACATGTAAGTAGTAGTTGTGATGAAGACCAGTAATGGTTGAAAGCGCTTAACTCTTTTCGTATGCTACGATTGTTTATTCGTTTGTTTGCAAGTCTGCTTGTCGTTTCAGTCCGTGTTCGTGTTTGTATTTCATGACAATAAACTGTGGATTATTATTGGCAGTCGTTGGCACTTATTGGTGTGTTCCAGGCTTTCTTTGGAAGTAGAAATATAGACATGGAAAAGAAAAAGAGATTTAATATTGTGTAATATTTATGCAAAGTAGAAAGCAAAACTAACCAATAAAAAAAGTGCAGCGCCAAAAATATTTGAAGAGAAATACAGGCAAAGGAATCCAGACATGGAAAACTTTACAATACAAAAAAATAAGAAGGCAAAGAGGAAAAGAAGAAAAGGAGATTAGTAATGGAGAATTTAAAGAACTAGAAACTGTGGTTATGGAGTACCTGCGAAGTGAAGGATTCAGTGTAGAAAATCTAATTCAGAAAGCACCACAACAGGGTAGCACAATAGATATCCAAATTAAGGGGAACCAGTGGAACAAGAAGCAATTGGTCAAATGCCATATGAAGATATTTTGAAGCCTTTCACAGGAAATGAGTATAAACATTCATTTGAAGCTAGGCAGCAAGGGAAGGAACAGGAAACTGTGGAAACTCTGATGCAGTTAATATTGAAGAGTGATAGGTCAGTGAGTTCTCATATAACAGAGCAGCCGATGGCGCAGGATAAAACTAAAAAGAATGTGCCTCAGGAATATGCTATAGAGCTTTCTATAGAATGCCCACAGCAAATGGAAAACAAAAAATGTGCCCTCAGTTTAGAATAAAATGAGCTAAGAGAAGAGTTGCTTAATTTAATAGACATTGATAGATATATTAAGATCAATCTAAGAAATAGACAACAGAAGGTCAATAAAACCCAGGAAGTCAGAAGTCTGATAAAATAAATGAACACAGTAATTAGGACTGTCAAAAGTGATCCATGTGATATAACAGAAGTAAACAGGATATATTGCTGTGCAGCTAAATTGATAACTGATAAAGTTCTATTATAAGAACAAAGGGTAGTGAGGGAAAGGAAGGGGAGAAAATTGAATGCCATCATGGAAGTTGTGACGCCAGTGCACTGACCCAGCAATCAAGGAGCCTCAATCCTCACCCCTAACACCAGTGAGGGGCATCCATATAGGGAAAGGATAATAAATACACACACAGTAAAGTACAATTTCTCTTAGGGGCACACAGAGATCACAGTTAGTCTGGGGCTGGTTTCCCCCCTTTCTCTCCATGTCCCCAATAAGACTCCCCACTGGCACAGCTATAGTGCCCAGATCTCAGCCTAGTGGGTAAGCTAAAACCTCCAGCATCCTATCTGTCCAACCAGTGGTTCGTGTCCCTGCCCAAGTAGCTGACACATGCACACACACTCTTTGAGATAAGAGGTATATACAACCACATAGAAACTCCTGGGGAAGGCTGGCACAGATTCTCCATCTGTGCCCTTTTTACCCAGACTATATGGTAGAAATCACTGCCACCCATCCAGCTAATATTTATCAGCTACTCAAAGGCATTTATGAAAGGGTGCCCAATTATTATTGTGCAATATTATTATCCAAATGGTAAGTGCAACCAGTCAAGTCTTATTTGGAGTGACTTGGTATAGCATCACTATATACATGCAATGTACTCTTAGAGTTTAAATTATCTCTACACAAAACAGCCAGAGTTGAAAGGTTTAACAATATTTAATAATAAATAAAAACACACAAGACAATACTAGTTCAGAGATCACAGGAAAATGCTTAAAATAATACAGTAGAATAGTTCTGACATCACAGAAAAACAAACTAGTCTAATCTTCTTATTTCCTAGCTATATCTAAGAGAAAGCACAGTTCTAAAATCTTACTTACATATAGATACAGGCAGTGCTGTTGATGACGGATGTTCTCAAGACAAATGCTCTAATGCTCTCATTCTTTCTGTCCTTAAACTGATAACACAGTACCACTGATTCATGTCAGATTATATCATTTCTTTCTGGTTCAAAAGCTAAGAGACTCTCAGAGGATAATAGCTCCTCTGATCTTGCAGCTGATCAGGAAACAGAGCAATAAAATAAATTAGACATGCAAATTCTAGCCATTAACTCTGGCCTCAAAATAATAAGCAGAATTAATTCATCCAGAGATATCGGATCCGGGTTTTGACATCAAATAATTGACTTGTCAGTTTTGTTGCAGCAGAGTGCACTATTGTTACATTTTTGAAGTTCCACATTTAACACCATTTTTTCCCATTTAAGACAACAAGCCTGTGGCTTATATTAATATTTACAAATGACAGAATTATCTACAAAATTCTATCTGGTTAGGCTGGCAGCCTTCACTTGTCTTCACAAATCCCCCCCCCCCCCCGGAACTCAAGCTAGTTTTTCAAGTGTCCCTTGAGAAATGTTGCTTCAGAGGGTTAGGTCTATCTGAGTATACCTTACCACATTCCCTGTCTTGAGAGGCCATCTGCATTAGCATTGCTAATCTCACTGGCATGCTGCACTGACATATCATATGCTTACAACCCTAGGGTCCATCTTAGCAACTTGACATTTTGCTGGCTGGCTCTGTGTAACCATGTTAGGGGGTTGTGATCTGTCACTACAATGAATTTTCTTCCATACAGATAAGGCTGAAGCCTCTGCAGTGCCCACACTATGGCTAGACATTTCTTTTCTACAGCTGCATAGCACTCTTCCCTTGGTTGGAGGCCATGACTGAGATAAACCACTGGGTGCTCTTCTCCTTCTGAAGAAATCTGTCTAAGTACAGCCTCCACCCCATGGTTTGAAGCATCAACCTGCACAACAAATTCTTTGCTGTAATCTGGACTGGCTAACACAGGGGATCCTCCCAAAGCTTCCTTAAGCTCCTGGAATGCCTGCTCACATGCTGGGGTCCACACTACTTTATCTGGCCTGTTCTTCCTTGTTAGGTCTGTGAGGGGAACAGCTATAGTACTATCACTGGGGATGCACTTTCTGTAGTACCCTGCTGTCCCTAAGAATGTGTTCACCTGCTTTTTGGTAACAGGTGCAGGCCATGCCTGAATGACTTCTACTTTGCCAGGTTCTGGCCTGATCTTCGCATTCCCCACTCTATGTCCCAGGTAAGAGACCTCTGCTATACCCACATGACATTTTCTGGGCTTAATGGTCAACCCTGTTCTCTGTAGTCTGCTCAGCACCTCCCTGACATGTTGAAGATGCTATTGACAGGAATGGCTGTAGATGGCAAAATCACAATATCATCTATGTAAGCAAGGGCAAACCCTCCAACTCCTGCTAGGATATGATCTACCAGCCTCTGGAAAGTCACTGGGGCATTTTTCATCCCAAAGGGTATCATTGTGAACTCATACAAGCCAAAACAAGTCACAAAGGCTGACTTCTCTTTAGCACTGGGAGTCAAGGGCACCTGCCAGTAACCCTTGGTAAGATCAATGGTGATAAGATACTTAGAGCCACTCAGCTGCTCTAGGGCCTCATCTGTCCTAGGCATAGGGTAAGCATCTGACTCTGTGTGACTATTTAATTTCCTGTAGTCCACACAGAACCTGGTGTTGCCAGCCTTCTTTTGCATCAGCACCACTGGGGATACCCAGGGACTGCTGGACGTTTGAATCACCCCTAGTTCCAACATCTCCTGTATCTCCTCCCTCAGAGTCTGTTTGACTCGCTCAAGCTCCCTATAAGGGGCCTGCCTATTAGGCCTTTGGGGTTGTGTATCTACCTGGTACTGCACCAGGTGAGTGTACCCTAGTTTCCCAGTGAACATGTCTCCAAACTCCTGTAACACTGCTCAGATTTCTTTAACCTGGGTAGGAGATAGCTGCTGGGACATTGCTAACCCTTCCACTGAGGTGTCTGTCCAAGCCACACTGAGGAGATCAGTCACCAGATCTCCCTCAGACTCCTCCTGCAAGCCACTGCAAATACTCAGCACAAGGGTCTCTCTATCATGGTATGGTTTCATCATGTTAACATGGTACGATTTGTGCCCCTGCCTCCTGCCTAGCAGTTCCAGCATGTAGTTAACATCGCTTACCTTTCTTACCACCTTGTAGGGTCACTTCCAAGCTGCTTGCAGCTTTTTGTGTCTGACAGGAATGAGAACCATTACCTGCTGCCCCACAGCATTCTCTCTAGCTTGAGCATTCCCGTCATACCACACCTTTTATCTGTTGTTGGGCTTCCTCCACATTCTCCTGGGCCAAGTCCATGAGTTCCCTGAGCCTTGTCCTGAGGTTTAGGACATATGCCACAACAGGTGCCTTGTAAGGTTCACACTCTACTTCCCACTCATCTCAAATTAAATCTAGAGATCCCCTCACCCTATGCCCATACAGCAACTCAAAGGGTGAACAACCTCTGGATTCCTGGGGAACCTCTCTATAAGCAAACAACAGATGGGGCAAACATTTGTCCCACTCCATCTTAAACTGATCTGCAAATGCCTGTAGCATGGACTTGATTGTAAAGTTTAACCTCTCAGCAAGACCATTAGTCTGGGCATGGTAGAGGGTGGTCTTCAGGTGCTTCACCCCACAGGACTTCCACAGACAAGCCAGCAGGTCTGACATGAAATTGGCACCTCTGTCAGTCAGTATTTCTTTTGGGAAACCTACCCTGCTGAAAATTTCTAACAAAGCATTTGTCACCTTTTCTGCATCAAAGGAGGACAGAGCCACTGACACAGGGTATCATGTAGCATAATTCACTACCACTAGGATATACTTTTTCCCTGTGGAACTTGGGGTACTCAGAGGCCCCACAATATCCATAGCTACCCTCTGAAATGGCTCCGCAATTACAGGCATAGGCATCAAAGGAGCTCTCACCTTGTCTCCTGCCTTGCCTACCTTTTGGCACTGCTCACAGGTCCTGCAGTAACCTGTTACATCTCTAGAAATTCCAGGCCAATAGAAGTGCTGTATAATGCATCTCTTTGTATGTTTTATGCCCATATGACCTGCAAAGGGAATATCATGGGCTATGGCGAGAAGTGCCAGGTGGTAGGCTCTAGGCACTACCAACTGCTGTACCCTCTCACCTTCTAGCCCTCCCTCAGGGGTCCACTCTCTATACAGTAACCCTTTTTCTCAGTATACAGATTCCCCCTTCCCTTGAGAATCAGGTGTCTCCCTAGCTACCTGCCTCAGGCCTTGTAATGTAGGGTCTGAGAGCTGAGCCTGTCTCAACTCTCTCTTTGTAACCCTTCCCAGCTCACCTTACACAGGAAGTCTGGCATCCTCTGAGAGTGGTGGCTCACTGTCAGCCTGGGAACTACTACTAACCTCTACTTTTGCAGTCATTCTGTCCAAGGGAACGTCATAAACCACAAGCAGCTGTGGCTCACCCTCAGTCTCACTGCTACAGAGTAACGCTTTCCCTGAAGTAACCACCTCACCAGTCCTGGCTGCAAATATGCAGTCTGCCTGGGTCTCCCCCAGGCTACCAGACCCACATGCTTGTCTCCTAGCCTGACTGTGTGTAACTGCATAAACATATGGCACTGCCTCATCCAAATCCTTCCTTATCAGGACATCTGCAGGATGGTAGTTTGGTACCCCTGTTGTCCCAAGACAACCTTCTAATGGCATTTTGTCTTTTCCACTTACTGGCACTCTCACCTTTTGTTCCCCATCTTGTCTCTCTCGACATCTGTATGTCACATTGCCCCACTGGTTGCATTCAAAACATTTATTTCTAGGTCTTGGACGTCTACCTGGACTACTGGGTTCCCCTGCTACTGGCAGATTCTGCTGGGGCAGTCTGTGCTGCCCACCATAGGGTCATAGGTTCATAGGTTTGTACTAGGCTATCAGCCCTAGGGCCTATACAAGCTTAGCCATAACAATTCCCTGGCTATTTCTTCCCACACTATTTACTTCCCTGGACCCCTGTCTAGCAGAGCGACTGACGTGATCCCCGGAATGAATTTCCTTTCTCCCATCCAAGGGTTCCTTTAGACCCATGAGCAGTACTGGGGGCCCCTTTGCTGTGCAGGGATGCCCTGCTTGCTAGGTATATGTCTCCCTTCTTCCCTAACTCATCTGAAGTAGCACATTGTCTATCAGCTAACTAGATCCTCATTTCTTCAGGCAAAGTGCTAAGGGCTTGTTCCCTCACCAAAAGGTCTGCCAGCCCTACAAAAGTGGGGACCTGACATCCACTCACCCATCTATGAAAATAAGTGCTCAGTTTAGCAACATATTCACAAACACTTTCATCTGCCTTGTGTCTATTCTCAAGAAACTTTTTCCTATACTTTTCAGGTGTTAGCTTAAACAATTCTAACAGACAGTTCTTAACTATAGTATAATTAAAATATTAACAATCAGCAAGTTTAGACAACACAGTAACAGATTTACCATGGAGTAAGGGGGTCAGGAACCGTACCCAGAGCCTTTGGGTAACATCAAACTTTACATACCCTCTCAAACATATAAATGAAATTATCAAAATTATGCCCCTCTTTAAACTGCAGAAGAAATTTACTCACCTTTTATGCTTTTGGGGTTCAGTTACTCCCTTCCCCATTACATCCATGACTCTGGTGAAGAATCAGTATCTTCTTCTCATGCTGCCTCCGCCCCCCCCCTTTTTCTTCAGCTTCCAGGCATAGCAGTTTCTCATTCTCCTAAGCCAGCAGACATCTCAGTCTCTCAGCTGCTTCTTTTTCCAAACGCCTGGCCTCCAACACAAGTCTCTTTAGCTCAAGATGGATTTCTAAGTCCTCTGCAGAAAGGTTGAGCTGTCCATTCTCTGAGGGTGATACATCTCCACTGCCAGTCTGATTGTCTTCCTGGTTGCTGTTTTCTGATGCAGCTGTGATCAAGGCTGCAATCAAGTCTGCTAGGAGACAAGCATGTCAGCCAGATGGCTCCTTGGCAGTTTCCGTACTCCTATGCTGACATGCTGCCTGCTCTCCTTGACTAACTAAGCTAACAAAAGAAATAAAACAATTGTGAGCTGAACTCTGAGTATTCACTGCGCGGCTGATTTAGAGTACAAAACATCTTCAATGATCACTGTACACAAGCTACAGGAAGTCACTCTACCCAAACCACTACAAGCCAATTAGTATTTGCCAACCAATTAATATGTGGTGTGGATATCCCACCACTGCCAAACAATTAATATGTGACACCCGTGCACTGGCCCAGGAATCAAGGAGCCTCAATTTTCACCCCTAACACCAGTGAGGGGTGTCCATATAGGGAAAGGATAATAAATACACACACAGTAAAGTACAATTTCCCTTAAGAGCATGCAGAGATCACAGTCTGGGGCTGGTTTCTCCATTTCTCTCCAGGTCCCCAATAAGACTCCCCACTGGCACAGCTATAGTGTCCAGATCTCAACCTAGTAAGCAAGCTAAAACCTCCAGCACCCTCTCTGTCCAACCAGTGCTTTGTGTCTGTGACCAGGTAGCTGACACACACAAACTTTGAGATAAGAGTTATATACAACCACACAGACACTCCTGGGGAAGGCTGGCACAGATTCTCCAGCTGTGCCCTTTTTACCCAGACTATACAGTACAAATCACTGCCACCACCCAGCTAATATTTATCAGCTACTCAAAGGCCCTTATGAAAGGGTGTCCAATTTTTACTGTGCGATATTATTGTCCAAATGGTAAGTGCAACCAAACAGTCAAGACTTATTTGGAGTGACTTGGTACAGCATCACTATATACATGCAATGTTCTCTTAGAGCTTAAATTATCTCTACACAAAACAGCCAAGGTTGAAAGATTTAAAAATATTTAATAATAAATAAAAAAAACACAATACCTCTTACTACACAGTGCTAGTCAAGAGTTCAGAAATCACAGGAAATGCATAAAATAATACAGTAGAATAGTTCTGACATCACAGAAAAATGAACTAGTCTATTCTTCCTATTTCCTAGCTATATCTAAGAGAAAACACAGTTCTAAAATCTTACTTGCATATTGACACAGGCAGTGCTGGTAATGTTGGATGTTCTCAAGACAAATGCTCTCATTCTTTCTGTCATTAAATTGATAACACAGTATCACTGATTCATTTCAGATTACATAATTTATTTCTGCTTTCAAGGCTGTCAGACTCTCAAAGGTTACTAGCCCCTTTGATCTTGCAGCTGGTCAGGAACCAGAGCAATAAACAAAATTATACATGCAAATTCTAGCCATTAACTCTAGCTTCAAAACAATAGGCAGAATTCCTTCATCCAGACGTATCGGCTCTGAGTTTTGACATCAAAGAATTGACTTGTCAGCTTTGTTACAGCGGAGTGCACTGTTACATTTTTGCAGTTCCACATTTAACACCATTTTTTCCCATTTAAGAGAATATTTACAAATGACTGAATTATCTACAACATTCTATCTGGCTAGGCTGGCAGCCTTCACCTATCTTTACAGAAGTATCGAATAAAGAAAACTATAAAGCAATTAAGACCAGAAGTATCACTGAGAAGACTATGGAAGAGGGAACAGAACAACAACAATACTAAGAAAGATAGACATGATAAAAGCAGTGTGCAGTATTATAACAGACCAGGATCTATCATGTACTACCACAAATATATTAAAAATCTCAGCACAGGTGGAAAAACTTAGAAGATATGCAGATAAATATAAAGAAAAAGTACAAAATAAGCAATTTATTGATGACACAAAACAGTTTTATAGAAATTTGGGAAACAAGGTAAAAGGAATTGAAAGACCGCCAAAAAAAGAAGAAATATGTACACTTTGGAGAAGTAACTATGAAGATCCTGTGGAACATAACAAAGAAGCTAAATGGATAGAAGAAGTAAAAGAAAGAATAGGAAGGTTAAAGGTGCAGGATATGAAATGGGATGAAGTAACAGCCAGAGAGAATGAAACAAAGTTAAGAAAAATCTCCAATTGGAAAACTCCAGGCCCAGATGCTATACCTAACTTTTGGTTAAAAGTATTAACATCTTTTCAAGAAGATTTAGGTATATGTTTGAACTATTTATATGCGCACCCTGAACAGACACTAACTTGGCTAACAAGAAGAAAATAATGCTCCTACTTAAACGTGAACCTGCAAGCTACCCTAAAAATTATAGACCAATGACTTGCCTTCCGATGACATCTAAACTATATACATGGGAATTGATTCAGACCAAGTTTATAGTTATTTAGAAGAAAACTCAATTATGGCAGTAGAACAAAAGGGAAATAAAAGAAAGTCATATGGAACCAAAGGATCATTTGTTGTTAAATAATGCCATAGTGGAAAACTGTAAAAAGGGGAAGAATCTAAGTATGGCATGGATTGACTAGAAAACCATTTGATAGTATCTCACATTCATGGATAAAAGAGTGCTTAAAAATGTATAAGATACACCCTGCACTGATCAACTACATTACAGTGACCATGAAACAGTGGCAGACCACTTTGCTATTAAGACACGATAAAGGACAAATTAGTATCTCAGGGATAAAAATTCAAAGGGGGATATTCCAGGGTGACTCTGTCAAGGCTGCTGTTCTGCCTTGTCCTTAATCCATTAAGCTGTCTACTTAACAGCTTAGGCCATGGCTATAATATGGCTCCTAGAAAACAACAAAGTGTAAAGACTTTTCATCTTCTCTTTGTTGATAATTTAAAACTGTATAGCTCATGAAATGAGGAACTGAAAGCACAACTGCAAGTTGTCATAACTTTTTCAGATGATAAAAGAATGTCATTTGGTCTTGATAAATGTGCAAAGGCAACCTTTAAAGCAGGAAAACTGCAGCACCAGGAAAACATCAGTTTGGGACAAGAATGTGATATAAAAGAGCTTGTGCAAGAGGGAATGTATAAATATTTGGGAACTGAGGAAGGATCAACAATAAAACATGAACAAATGTGAATAAAACTTAGTAAGGAATGTTTTAGAAGACTTAAATTAATCCTGAAAACGTCAACATCTAGGAACAAAATCCAAGCTATAAACTAATTTGCTCTTTCTGTCCTAACTTACAGCTTTGGAGTGATTGACTGGCCCCAAAATGTGTTGGATAGATTAGATAGGAAAACAAGAATGATGCTTCATGCTCACCAAATGATTTACAAACATTAGTGCATACCAAGATTATATATTCCCTGTTTCGAAGGAGGGCTGGACTTCCTTGAAAGTGATTACATGTATAGATCTGCAATCATGGGACTCCACACATATCTGTTGACTTCACAAGACACAAATATAGTGAAAGTTTTGAAACATAAGGAGAATAAATCTAAGATGAATTCTCTGCTAAATCTAGCAGAAGCATATAGGCATCAAGCAAGAATGGAAATCAAACCAGAAGTAGATAAAAATCAGGCAACAACTGAATGTGCCAAAAATCAAAAGAAAGAATATAAGGTGAATGATCAGACAAGAAGGCAAGAAATGTGGAAAATGCATAAATATAGTTGCAAGTACAGAAAATTTCTGGAGGAACCTAATGTTGATCAGGAACAAACACAGAAATGGTTAAGGAGAGACAAATTCAAACCAAGAGATGAAAAGTTAATATCGGTGCCCCAAGATAGTGGGCTACGTACACTCTGGTTTTCAAAGTCCACTGAACATGTGGGAGAAACAGACAAATGTAGGTTTTGTAAAACCAAACTGGAAACAGTCACACACCTTGTTGCTGGTTGTGACATACTAATGGCAGAAGGACTGTATACTGAAAGGCATAATAATGTGACAACACTGTGGCACTGGGAATTGCACAAAGATTATGGTAATGAACTGGATGAAAAACACTGGAAACATGAATCACAAAGCATCACAGAAAATTATGAAATTTACATCACATGGGATCACCTATTACCAACAGTTCAAAAGATAGAGGCTAGAAAACAGATATAGTGGTCCATGAAAAGAAGACAAAAGTAGCATTGATCATAGAAATTGCCACACCCAGTGACTACAGTGTCTTGCGTACAGAGACACAAACTCATAAAATATCAAGAACTGCAGGCAGAAATGAGGGCAATGTGTGAAAAAGATACCCAGACAGTTCCAATAGTAGTAGGAGCAACTGGTCTTATAAAAAAGAATCTTCAATCATATTTAGATATGTTATTAATACATGTAACCCCATACAAACTGCAGAAGGAGTCATTACTGGACACAATGCAGGTGCTGTGAAGAGCACTTCTGGTTGACATCAAATATTGTAACAATACTAATTTCATGAACTTTAATCATATTTTGACTTAGGAATGGGGTACATTCCCGTCTTGGTATTAGAAACCCTAACAATTTGGAGAAATTAAAGAAAGTACATACTACACTCGCAGCCATGTAATATTCTTTAATGTACACAGTCACAAGTGCAGTCTAGAGTCAGTACATACACATAATGTGCAGTTAATCCAAGGTAATGCTGAATTGGGTCACATGTCCAATGGACTATGCAACATAAAATATATGCACTTACCACTATATATCTAAGACAAGGCAGAATTTCTCCTGGTTTGCTGACATAGGTGGGTGTGTGTACATTTGTGCATAGCATGGGAAAGCTGTGTAAAACAACTTTTCATCGTGATAAAAGATAGATGCAGAACATACCTGGATTTGCTATAACAATACAATTACAGACATCAGCAAATAGTGATATCACTGTGTTTAAATAAATATTCCCTCTTATAAATATCAGGTTACAGTGTTAGTACAAGGAATATAAGCCATCAGTAGCAAAACTTTAGAACAGAAACATTAATGTATTAAGTGGCGTATGCAGGTATAGCTTCCATTGCACACCACTTTGCCCAAGTATTTCAGTCTCTGCAGTTTGATGGACTTGTCTTTTCCTTACCAGTCTTTCCCTGCAGATGGAAGCAGCAACACCCCTTCACATTTATTCCTAGCTATTGCTGCGGTTGCAAAACATATGCAAACATTATAATTTTTTTAGTCCAGAAGGTCATTATGATCAGATGGCCATGATCAAATGCGATTGAATCAGATAATTATGTGCTATAACCTTCACTAACTGCAGTGCATTGCCCTCAGTCTGATTTTGTGCATACAATTCATGCAACCATCCATCCACAACCACTTTTTCCCAGTTTTGCACATGGGGTTGAGGTGTCACTTTACCAGTGGTGATCATTTAGAGTCAAGGTTTACACCGCCAGGTGGATAGCCCTGTCATGGTACTTCTTCCACATTACACATTCGCATGCACACTCATACCTATGGTCAATTTAGAGTGTCTAATCCACTTACTGCTTGTCTTTGGAATGTGGGAGGAAACTAGAGCACCCTGAGAAAACCCACACAAACATAGGAGGGCATCCATACTCTGCACAGAAGGCACTCCAACTGAGAATCAAACTGGCGAACTTCTTGTTATGAGGCAACAGAGTTTATGTATTTATGTTAAGTACATTGGCACACTGTACTTGCTGAGACAATGTAGAGTTCCCAGAAGGGGCTATCTGGAGCATACATTTATGGGCCATGGCACAGTACCCACTGAAAGTAATGTGATATAATTTCTTTTACTGCTGTGCATATTGTGCTTAACAAGAATGTGTAAAATGGCTATGTGAGTGGAAAATGTGGATGAGCAAGACAGAAGCAGAGGATATGTGATGGCTGAGTGAGACCAAATATCAAGGTTATATGGAAAGTGGGACATGTTGCAAATCGATAAATTTTATAAAGCTTCCCCTATGAATTATTGATGTATGCTCATTATTAAAATAATTGGTCAGATATTGCTACTATTCCCACAGATGGCATTGACAACCATACACAAATGCCCTGTACAAACACTTACACAAATGTATTGACACATCTGTACCTGATAGGTTCAAAACAATATCCTCAAGGAAAAAAAACTAGCGTGCATGGTGAACATCTAGCACTAATAACTTATACAACAATTGGAAAAAGTTGCTGTCTAAAAATAAAAAAGAGAGGTCCCAGCACTGGAAGAACACCCTTCACTGCTTGAACAAATAAATAAGACAACTTGTAAAATTCTCTAAGGGCAACTTTGAAAAAAATTAGCAGCCATATCAAAGGATAATCATAAGGCATTCTTCAGCTATATCTGTAATCTAAAAGGTAGGACCCAGACCTATCCTGAACTATCTGTGGATGGCATCACATACACTGATCCTGCAAAATAGCTAACCTATTAGCTGACAGTTATGGCAAAAATTTCACCCTCCTGTCCCCTCCAAACATTACACAAAGCATTCTCTTTACATTAATTAATTAATTAATTTGACATTTGTTGACTGGGATAGTGTGCCCATATTCAGCAAAGGCCAGGGGTAAAAAGCTCCACAGTAATATACACCAGTTTAATACACTAGCAAATATAGAGAATACATAGTTATAATTAATAAGAAGTAAAAAACATAGGGATACATCATATGTGGTTACCTGTTACAGCCCAAGACTGGACAGACAGTCGGTTTGTAGAATTTAATACAGAGCTAGTGTCAATTGCTGTTTGTCAAAAATATATACTGGATACATTCATATGTATAACAGGAGAACAGACAGTTCATTTAGATGATACTTAGTATGTAGGGGTAGTTCTTTGAGTGTTATAAAATCACTTTGTCAACCGGTTCACTTGTGGCATTTTAGATTCCACAAAAATAGTAGGTTAAGTAGCATATAAGTTTGTTCCGGCAGTGTTTTGACCATACTACAAGACTTGGTCATCAGATTCTCTAAGAGTGTTTAACTGATAAGTAGTGATTCTTAGAGGATATAGAAGTATAGTTAGGGGTGTTAATAAGTTTGAGGGTAGGTTAATAGAAGTAGTGTGGGTTATAGCAATTTGTAGGGAAAGGATGAAAGAGGTGGGGAAGTAGAAGTGAGAGGTTTTAATGTGTTGACGTTGTGAAAGGGGGGAGTTATCAGAGTCTGGGGTGGACGATGGTATATTCAGAGATCCTGTTTAGAGGTTTAAGGAGGATGTTTATAGTGGTAAGTCCAGGAGATTATTAAGGATTCTTTGAGAGCATTTTTGAATTCTTGTGGATGGCTTATATTTCTAATAGATAGGGAAAGTTTGTTCAAGGAGAGGGAGGGAGGTATAGTAACTGTAGATGTTTTGTCCACTGGATCTTTTTGGCTTGTAGATTTCTAAATATGAGGGTCCTGGGATGGGTATATATGGAGACTAGAGAAGAGATATTGGGGCGAAAGGAGGGCTTGCAGAAAATGGAATGAATGGTCATTAATTGCAAGAGAAGCAGTTGGTGAGAAAATTATTATCAATTTAAGTTCTTGAAGGAAAGACAGTGGTGGGATTTAAAGGTTTCATTGGCAGCAAATCTGGCAACTTTATTGTAGGTGGATTGAGGTTTCACTAGGAGTGAGGACTGGAGATTGGTGAGGATTTATGAGCTGGAGAAGAGACTTGATAGAAGGTAGATGTGGGTAAGGGAGAGCCAAGACTCTTTTGTTATGAATTTTTTTACTTCTGTAAATGAGACCCAGTTTTTGGTGTGTTTTGTTTTATTTTTTTTATTTTTATTTATTTATTTTTTTTATGCACTGGTGCACTTGAGGGTTAAATTTGAGCTCATCATCTATGATGACTCCCAAAAGCTTAGTATATGTTTCAACTGTGATATTTGTATTGCTAAGAGATGTAATAGAGAAAGAAGGTTTAAGGAGTAGGAGGTTTTAGGGAGAAGTAGCAGAAGTTTAGTGTTTTTGGTATTACGTATTAGCTGGTTATTAGCTAGCCAGTTTTCAACAGATTTGAAGGATTTTTGGGTGAGGGGGTTCAGATGGGTGAGACTGTCAGACATGGTAATGACTGTGGAGTCATCAGCATATTGTATGAAAGATAATTGAGGACAGGATGTCCAAAGACGATTTGTAAAGATGTTGAATAATAAGGGGCCAAGTACTGATCCTTGAGGAACTCCCATCTTGATGGGGAGAGTAGGGGATAGTAAAAAAAGCCATTTAACATATTGCTATCTGTTAGTGAGGTAGCTGGAAAACCAGGTGGTCATAGAACTTGAGAGATTATGTTCAGAGAGTTTAGAGGAGCAAGGGATGAGAGACAGTGTTGAAAGCTTTTGAGTGGTCTAAAAAGAAACAGGAGATGAGTTTATTGTTGTCTCTGGATATTGAGATAGTGTTGGTAAATGAAATGAGGGCTGTTGCTGTACTCTGGTAGGGATTGAAGCCATGTTGAGAAGGGGTATTTATGTTTTTTTTGGTTAAGGTAATCAAGGATTTCTTTATGTACAGATTTTTCCAGTATTTTAGAGAGGGGAAGAGAATTGCTATTGGCCTATAGTTTGATAGTTCTGTAGAGTTGCCTCCTTTTTGAAGGGGTACAGTGTAAAATTGTTCCAGACAGAGGGTGCAGAGGATTCAGTTAATAAGGATTGAAACAGGATACGCTAGTGAGTTAGCCACTGTCTTAAGCAAGAGTGGGGGTAAGTTACCAACTGAAGAGGAGCATGGTTTAAGTATAAGAAGTAGGTGTTTTATATAACTTCTAGGTAATGGTTTAAGATAGAATGTGTTTTGTTTAGAGGGGGCCAGGGTAGTTTACAGAATTGGAGGTTTGCATCAGATTGCTTATAGTATCAATAAAGTAGGAGTTAAATATAGATGCAGTTTCTTGGGGAGTGGTGTTTGGTTAAGGATTTGGAGCGGAGGGGTTGCCTGGCATATTTGATGGATGGAGTTCAAGAACATTTTTGGATTACTGATATGTAGAGTTTGGGATTCATTGTAAATATTTGTTCTTGTCTTTAATGATGTGTTTTTTGATAAGGCTGTAAAGTTCCTTATAGCTTTGCAGATGTGGGAGAGATTTTGTTTTAGACCAGATTTTCTAAGCTATGTCTCTTTTAAGCATTAGTGAGGGTGTTGTTTGGGGTAACTAGGGTGAGATGAGAGATTTAACTCTAAGGGGCAAGGGAGTTCAGTATGTTTAGAAATATAGAGTTACATTTTTGCACTGCTTCATCAAGAGGTAGATATGTTAGAAAGGACCAGTTAATGGAGGAGAAAATTCTATTAAAGGCATCAGGGTGGAAATTGGTGAGTTTTCAAATTCTTTAAATTTGTTGTCTGGAGTGGTGGAAGGAGGGTCTGTGTACTTTGATTGGTGAGTGGTTGCTTAATGAGTTAAGTAATGTTCAGGGTAGTGTATTTATGCGGAGGAGAAGTTAGTATCCAGTCTATAGTAGAATTCAAATTTGTTGGTTTATTGATTTGAGTGGAAGTGTTGATTAGTTGAGAAAAGCCATGCGAGTTACTGCTGGAGCTAGGGCTGTTGAAAGTAAGGGAAAGCCAGTTGGTATTAACATTTCCTAGGAGTGTAGTTTCATTTGTTATATTATGTGTGAAGCAGGACAGGATTAGTTCTAATAAAGAGATGTTATTACCAGGTGGGATGTATATTGCAGCAATAGTTAGCAAGTGTACTGTGGTCATTAATTTTGCAGCTGGTAGTTGGGTGTTCAGCAGGGTGAAAAGAAGGGGAGGGTTGGCTAGGGGGTTCAAGGTGAGGTGGTTAGATTAAATTATAGGAACCCCCTCACTTTTTTATTGGGTCTGTCAAGATGTAGGATGTTGTAACCAGAGGGAAGGAAATCTTTGTCTGAGATGTGAGGTTTAAGACAAGTTTCAATAAGGGTTATTGCCATTCATCCCTCTTTAACATAGATTACAACCAGGCGGGGTATTTCGATTAGATGCTTTAATACATGGAAACACATCAGGATGGATAGCAGCATCATAAAATATAAACAAACTGATTAACAGACAGATCTTACATACATACATACATGCATGCTTACATCTCAACAGCTAACTACAAAATGGCAGTCAGGCTCACATTTGCTCAGTATTTATACACTTGTGCAAGCCCTTGGATAGCTTCTTAAAGATACATACACACACATTGATCTGCAGTTATTATATATGGAGAGGTTTGGGTCATCCAAGCATGGAATTCACTACCTTTGTCAAGAATGCTGCAGATATTCATTGAGTATATTTTTAAATGTTTGGCAGGTACTTTGGGGTGCATCACCTCGCATCTCCAAAGAGCAAGTCATTAATGCTTTCTCCAAGACCAAAAACACAGCCTCTATTTGACCATATGGCATCCCAGGTTGCATTTTAAATGGTCTAGAACATGAGTTAGCAGCATTATCTTCAACCACAGCCTGAGTACTGGTTTTGTCCCTGCTGAATGGAAAATAGCAACCATCATCTCCTTTTATAAAGGGGATACAGCAACAGACCCTGAAAACTACAGACCCATAAGCTTAACAACCCTTATCTGTAAGGCCATGTAACGAATCATCAAGGACCTTATATAGGTGATCTCCAATCCCTCGATCCAACACAGTTTGGTTTTGTCAAAGGCTACCTGCTAAACCTGGTGGACTTTTTCAAAAATGTCACCAGAACCTTAGACGAAGGAAAATATGTGCAAACAGATTAGCTTGACTTAGCCAAGGCCTTCAACACAATCACACTTTCAGGCATTATTAATAAACTCGCCCAGTTGAATATCAACCCTTATGTCATCAGATGGGTTGCTAACTGGATCACCAAGTGATCATACTTAGTCAAAGTTGGGGACTTTACCTCAACCAGCAGACCTGTAACTAGGGTCAGTGCTGAGCCCCCTATTGTTTGGAATATACTTCTCAGAAGTTCAGTCCAAAACAGTGGGGCTATGGCTGAATAAGTTTGCTGATGACTGAAAATTAGCTGCAATCAGTGAATCTCTACACAATGTCGATATACTTTAAGTGGGACTTACCCATACCAATGATTGGTGCCAAAGCCATGGACTCAAACTCAATGCTAAAAATGCATTATCATCCCCTTTGGTCAAAACAATATCCCTGCATGTTATCATATAAATAACATCTCAGATGTGAGAGACTTAGGAACGCACACTGACTGTAGCCTAAACTTTGACCACTGTGTGTCTACTGTGGTAAGGAAGGCATTCATCATGCCAATAACTGAGTACAATGCTCCCTTTGGTATGTACCTTACCAGGCACCTGCCGCAACGTGAGAGACCTCAGAGATTTCTAACCAAGAAATTTCAGGGTCTCCAGCACATCTCATACATTGACAGACAGAAGTCTCTGTCTCTTTACTCAGGAGCATACAGACTACTTAGAGGAGACTTGTGCCTGGCCTACAGAGCTATCTAGGATCCAAACCTAATGGAAATGCTGCACATCCACAAGTCAATTGAGCCAAGGGTCACCTGCTCCAGGGACCTTAACCTGCCTTGCAACATAAATAGGAGACAGATATGTCTTTCAGAAGTTGCCACACCTCTGGAGCAGGCTACCAATTCACATCAAACAACGCCCCTGTATGACACCGTTTAAACGTAGCCTGGAAGACTGGATGGAAAACCATGAATTCCTGCTGAAGCTGCTAGAGATTGGTGGTGATTGCTAACTAAGATCTCAGGTTTAGGCAAGATCCTTTATATTGGGTTTCTCTAGTATTATATTGGGTGCACACAGCTTGGCTTATAAAGTCCTTGGAATCAATAGCTCAGTAAACACCTATGAAACTATAATTGAGAGTGCAATGCACTGCAAGCCACCAACATAGATTGAAACAGGCATTTTTACAGTGGGACAGATCTTTTGTTATACTTTTAAATGTATAAATACCAATTCCACAGTTATAAAATAGTGGGGAAATGCGTATCAGCCAATAACAGTGCACAGGGCTTTCAAACAAACAGTGATCACATAGTGCTTACAAGGATAAAACCCATGCTGAAAAATAACCCAGCATCTTGTGTTCAGGTAGGTAAAATGCAATCAGCTGGTCATTAACAATCTGACAATCTGTAAGGAAGTTTTTTTTTTTTTTTTTTGTAATTATAGAGTGGTAGAAAGTGATGATGGATCAAGAGAGTTGCCTGGCAACAGATCAGGCACTGTGTGAGAAAAAAGCAAGGTATGATATACAGACATATAAATGAATATCCAACACATACAGTAAACATGGAAGAAGAAGACATTGTAAAGTTGGTGTGAAAAGACCACTATAAACCACACAGACAAAAATCTTGAATGCACCTGAAAATGAAGACATATGGGTCATACACAGGATGTGGATGTCAATAAGTATACTATCTGACCGGATGATATGGCATAGGGTGGGGTAGAATTTAACACACTAATTTACTTCATATGTGTCAGGCATCACTAGACTGAGCTGGCATTCTTTAACAGGTGATGAGTCTAGTCTTCTCTACAACTCTGCTATATGTAGTTCAATTTACTGTCCAAGGAAGAACTGATGCTTGATGATGATATCTGAGATGGGTCTACCTTAAATATTCTTCTGACAGCACCATCCACACACAAAATGTCAGACCCAAAACAGCGAATGTACGACACATTGTAACTGGCAGTTGCTGTTTGTCTAAGATCACTGTATAGCTGGGGTGGGGTTTTGCCTTTTCCTGCTGTAGTGCAGTCTTGGAGTTGGTATGTGTAGTATGCAAAGATTGTGTGGGGCAAAATGTGTTTTAGAGATTTTTTATATATTCTCAATGTTTTGGACAATTACTGTTTTGGGTCTGTTGTTTTGTATCTCAATTATGTGACCAGTCAAAAATTTAATATAGATCCTCTAAAACAGTTGCAACACCATTTGCTGCACTGAATACTGATCAAATTAATGCAGTGCTTACTTCTGCCTTCTCAGCGGAACCCCACCACTTTTTAAATTATGCAATGCCTTCATTATGTCTTCCTACTCAAGCATCTACAGTGGAGTGGAGTGTTGATCCAGCAGTACTGGCCTCACATACAAGAAAGGCATGCACATAGGCAATAGAAAAATGACAGGTGGTGCCAGTCATACATGGTATGGCATAATTCAAGCAACAGAACTTTCATTGTGTATATAGTCCTTTCTTGTGAAATTCCATGCACAGAAATTCTGTCTACATCTAAATTTATTCAGACATTTTAACATTTTAGCACATTTGTCAGTGGATATTCCTCTGTGGAAGGAATTAAATAAGCTCTGTTCTTGCGCAGGTGCACTCACTTGTGCCACTGACCATATGGACAGATTGGGTTAATGTGAATAAATGTTGATGAGAGGGAAATATGCACACTACAGAAATTGCATGATTGTTTGACATCTTTATTGCATAATAGAGTCGACAACAGAAACCAAGGCTATGGTGCACTGCACAGTTGAATGCAACACACATAATAAGCTGCTATAAATTTCATATGTGTATGTCAGTGGTGATGTCAGCAAGGTTATGTCCAATCAAGCTGCACATGAATAAGATGATGACATAATATCTCATTAATCTGGTTTGTCTCTTTTCCCTTCACACTTTATATGTGTTGAGGTCATTGTTGACTTTCCATAAGGAGTGATAGATTCCAACTAAAAGGTCAGGAAAGATAGCACTGGACATAGGCCTTGCTGCTGATGAGTTTGCATCCATCAGGGTTAGTGCAGCGTACCTCATTAGCATCTTGTATTCATTCTCATTGAGGCATGTTTGCACACATCATATTGCAACATGCCATATAGGCAAGTTATCCATGCTGGTGCTAAACCTGTGTCCACCACTGTCCTTCTGTGTTGCATTTTAAAGAGGTGTCACAAAGAGAACATCATGGCATGACACATGATGAAAAGAACATGCATCTCTAGAGGGCTTCCATTTTTTCAAGGGAATTTGCACCACTGCTGACAAGATGATGAGCATTATGTGTCTTTCCAAAATACACTGTCATGATGCCATGTGCCTTCTGAGCCAGAGAAAGAATACAAGGGAATAATAAACATATGAACAAGTAGTCCCTGGTGTATGCAATGGTGTGCTGCATGTAGCAACAAACAATTCTTGTAATGGGTAGCAGGGCACCTGAATGCATTGCATGTCTATTTGTCATACACTTTACGTTTTCAAGAGGTTGACATCCCCAAGGAGAAACTACTTGGTAGTTATACATATACTGGAATATGTTTGTATATTGTAGTGCTGTGAAATGGTGCATTGCAAATGTGTTTTCTTCTCCATAGTAAGAGATAACTACGTCTGTCTACTCATGAGACCATTCAAAAACTCATACATAGTTGAAGAGGATGAATTTAATTGAATATACAATACAACACAGAACACCACTGAGCATTTGTTTAGCATGCTGAATGTGAGGTACATCTGAGGTTGTCCTTTCATGAAAGATGTCCTGGATGGCTAGTCTTTTTGTGGGCATAGCTTCCCTTATTTTTATCTCCTGCATCCTGTCTGTGAGCCACTTGGCAATCCAGCTGGTGCTGAAAAAATGTAATCCTAGTTTAGTAAACTTTCCTCTGTGCTTGATTTGGGGATTGTGTTAAAGGCCTTGGCCAGATTGAGGTAGGTAGTCTACTGTTTTACCTTCATCTATTGTTTTGATGTCCTTTTCAAAAAAGACCACCAGGCTGAGTAAGCATTATCTGCCTTTGATTAATCCAAACTGAGATGGATCCAGTGTTTAGAGGGTGCCTATGTCTTTACTAATGAATTCCACAATAACTCTTGCCATGGCTTTTTATATGAGGCTGGTGAAAATTGGTGTCTTGTAATTGCTTGGGCTCATGGAAGGTCCTCTCCCTTATGTAGACGAATGATTGTTGTTCTCCATTCACTTGGTACAAAACCTGTATGGAGAATAAGGCCAAGCAGTGTTGTTTGGGGTGAAGTAAGTTTGTGCTTTATGGTATTTAAGATAAATCCTGGAATATTCTCAGGACCAAGTGATGCAGTGTTTTTTGTTTTTTGGTAGCTCTTTCAGGACTTGGTCTTATGTGATTGCTGGTGGTGAATCAGTTTCAGATATTTCATGTGCGATGGGTGGTGGAGAGGGGGTAAAGTGTGAATTGAACTTATTGGCCAGTAGGTTATATATATCTTCAACTTCAGTGTAGATAACATCATTTACAATCAGCTCAACACATTGTTGCATTGTGCTGCAGAGATTATAAACATAAGTGAAAACAGCCCTATTAATTATCCTTCACTTCTGTGGCTATTTGCACCTCATATGTGATTTTGGTAGATTTCGTTAAGCACATGAGTTGCTTTTTAATTTAATAACGGGGGCTCTATCATTCTTTGTATTGCTGTTCTTACTTTTAGACAATAATCTCTTCCTTTTGCAGCTCAGTTGGCTTACAGTAATGAAGTGCTTTCTACAGCCCAGCTGATCCAAGTTTGATTAGCAGTTTAGGTGACTGATGGAATGGCACAAAAGAAACTCTGTCCTGGAGTGGGGGATTGCACATCAGTGACACTCCCTAAAGATAGGTGTGGTCCATAGACAGGGGAAGAGAGGGAAATATTCTGAAATTAATTTTTAGTTAGTAGGTTAGTTATATCTTCAGCTTCTGTTTAGGTAACATTATTTACAGTCAGCTTAGTACGTTGTTGCATTGTGCTCCTGAAATTATTGACATAATTAAAAAAATGCTTCATGATTGTCCATTACTTGTGTGGCCTCAAAATTTGTCAATGGTAGATTTGTTTTAATAATGAGGGCTCTGTCATTCTCTGCATTGCTCTTCTTACTTTTAGCCAATAATCTCTTCATTTTATTGTAATGTTTGTTGATATTAAAGTTCCACTGCGGGAGCTGTTATGAGGTTATGCCTTTCTATTGTTTCTGTAGGGTACATCTACGCAGCTGTTTACATACTGGTATAGTTTAGCTGTGTATGTTTCCAAATATACTGTGGAGTTCAGTGGCTCTAGTGGGGATTTGATGCTTGCTAATGCATCACTTAGGAGAAGTTGGTTTGTCGTGGGGAAATTTGTAGAGGTATTAGGGGCCAAATTGAACCCAGGGTACAATTTTGTTTTGAAGGAGACTGCTTTATTATCAGACTTAACAAGTGATGAAGAAAGGCAAGGGATGATGCAAGAATCTCCCATATTAGTAAGGACAAGATCCAAGAGGTTATTCCCCTAGTGGGTACTTTGACTAATTGTTGCAGGGCATTTGTATTGACAAAGTCCTGGAAACTCTGTGCTTGTGAACTAGTGGTGGTACAGGTTTCCAGATGTATAGTTTTAATAGATTAGAGCACCCATAAAAATGGTGATAGGTTTAATACTGACTGACTCTAGTTCTTGTAGATAGGCATTGCAGCTTTTTTGGGTCATAGAGTGACTTCTATATCTAGCCAGTATGTAGTGTGAGACCTTTTTGATGGTGATTTGGACATGAAGAAAATCTAGTGCATCATGCTACTTAATCAGCCTTGATGTGAGTTTCTTCTGAATGAAAGTTGAGACACCTCTATCTTTTTTCCCCTTCTGAACAGTGGCTGGTCTAAAAGTGTGGAAGGCATAACGGCCCTGCACAGCTGGCATGCTCTCCACTTATTTTTAAGCAGTAGGAATTAATCATGGGTACCCAGAGCTCATGTACCTTTATGCATTAGATATACCACCTCAGTCTTTCACTCACATAGGGTGAAGGGTGTATTGGGAGTGAAGTGGCCAACAAAAACCTTGGCCCCAAAAAAGAAGACTGAGTGTATACTTGTGTACATACATCTGCATGTATGTCTGTACACAGACAGGTGTTAGACATATAAATTATATATGAATATCAAAATTTGGTTGTGGGTTGCCATAATAGTTAAGGTGTTTACCTCATAGACACAAAGTACAAGGTATGATTCTCACCTTGGGAAGCAAGGCTTGGCTTAAAAAATCTTATTGGGGTCATTAGCTTAATAATCACCTGTGAACTTATGAACATTTCTTTCTTTGTTGTCTTGTTAACCTATTCAGTATTCAAATTACCCCTCACTCCTCCCTAGTAGATTAGTAACCATGGACATGCACTTCCTAACTATTTCTGTGGCCAGTTTGCTTGTGATGGGTATTCTGAGGTATTGCAAGAATTGCTTCATGTGCACAGCCCATTCATTTTTAATAAAACATATAGAGTAAGCAAGAGGTGTAAATACACTTTAACCCTGGAGACAAAACTCTCTCATACAACCAGGCCTAATCCTGTAGAGATTGTCAGTGTCACTTGCCCCTCACCTATTCCACAGGGTAAAGACCCTACACATAAAACTACTTATGCTGAGGCATTTACAGGTAACCTTTCTAAAACAGTAAGACCTCTTCGACAGGACAATCAAAGAAAGGGTCCTCAGACATTACTTAAACACTCTCTTAAAACACAACCCACAGCTACACATAGTAACACTGTATCCATTGCCTCTACTGCAAAAACCTTAAGGCAAACCAGCACACAGCCCAATTTCCTGGCCATTAGTGATTCCATAGTGAGGCACATTAATCTCTCCCTCACTTGACAAATTAAGGAGAGAGTCATAGTTAGGTACCTTTTTGGGGCTAGGATTCATCAAGCCACACAAGCACATGGGTGATTGAACCATAGGTACCACTATTACTGTCAAAGTCCATTTGGGTGTTAATGACCTGAGACGTACCTTTCTTGGCTATATGAAGCAAGACATGAGTGAGTTTACTAATTATGTGTGACAGGCAGGTATAAGCCTAGCACTTGAGCAGCATGCAACCTTCTCCAAGGGTCATGCCATGTTACCAACAAAAAAATGTTGATTTAACAATTGGTTTAGCTTCTGGTGTCCGTCCATGGGGGTACAATATTTGATTGCCTGGGAGGACATGGTTGACAGACCATGCTGCTTTGCCAGGAATGGTGTCAACTTATCCCCTCTAGGCATTTGGATATTGGTAACCATTTCCACCCCCATAGTGCCTTTTTAGGGAATTACAAACTGATAAACTTACAAACTTGACTCAACCTATGAAGGAAGATCTGAACATGGTACTGTTCAATGCTAGAAGTCTTAACAAGAAACTCTGTCCCTGCAAGCCTTTTCCTTGGACAGTGTAGACATCTGTGTAGTAACAGAGACATGGTTTAAAATTGTGGAGAGTACCCCCATAATGCACGGTTATAATGCCTTTGAAACCTACTAAACAGCAGGGAATGAAAGGTGGAGGAGTCTCAGTCTATATTTAAATCGGCCAAACATCCATACTAGTGAAAATGTGCAACTCATGATAAACAGAGTCGCATACCATATTCTTGCAACCTATAGGGACCCTTCCATTTCCCAGGACACCCATACTACCTATCTCAATGTGCTAGAGTCCCTCACCTTTCAACCCAATATGATATTCATGTTCATGGAGGATCTCAACTACCCCCCTATATATTGGGAATCCTATACCACTTAATGCACAAGCCCAGAAATTTCTAATCTTTATTAATGCCAACATCCTAGAACAGTTGTTCCATTCTCCTACCACAGGTGCAAACATGCTTGACCTTGTACTCACGAACATGGGGAGACATTGTTTCTCTCCCAATGTAATGTCGTTGCTCATCAGATCTAACCATAAGGCAGTATTACTTGGAATAAAAATTAAATCCAGGGATCCAGCCAAACCAAAAACCTTAAGGAACTATTACAAGGCTAACCTCTCTGTACTAAGCAACACTTTGGCTAAATTCCAGGCACCCCAAAACCCAGTAAACACCTTAGCATATGCTGAGCTATTTACAAAATCTCTGTACAGCCATATTGATAACTTTACAGTCAGCTGTACCAACTCGTATTAAGAATAAGGCAAACTCAAAATACAAGCCACCCTCGTGGAATCACAATATCAGTCAGTTATACTACAGAAGAAGAAAACGTGGCCAAACGAAGCAGAAACAAAGCCATAAATACTAAAATCCCCCTGACCAATTTGAACATTCAACTAAAAGGGTTAATTAATATTTCAAAGGCAAACTTTGAAGAAAAAATAGCTTCTCAGGCAAAGAACAACTTCAAAGCTTTCTACAGCTATGCCCGTAACCTTAGACAACAATGGGAAGAACTTATTATAAATGACATCACCCACACTGAAACTGAGGCCATTGCTAACCTTTTGGCTGACAGGTTCAGCACAAATTTCTCCCCTAACTCCCCCAATACTCCAAAGAAAATACCACATACCACAAGCCCCCCAAACCATTACTATGGAGCAAGTCATCAATGCACTTTCCAAGGCCAAAAACACTGCATCAATGGGCCCCTATAACATCCATGGATATTTAATAAATGTCATGAAACGTGCCCTCTCTGGTCCACTTGAATCACTTTTCAACTGAAGCCTTCAATCAAGTTTTGTGTCCAAGGAATGGAAGATGGCTACAGTCATCCCTCTGCACAAAGGTCTAATCACTGATCTGGGTTACTACAGGCCCTTAAGTCGTACCAGCCTGAAATGTAAGGCCACGGAAAGAATCATCATGGACATTATAAATGAGGACATAGGTAACCTGCAACAGCTGGACTCATTACAGTTTGACATTTTTAACGGAAGGTCATGCCTATCAAATCTGGGGGACTTTCTTGAGAGGGTCAACAATGCAATGGATGAAGGTAAGACTATGCACACAACTTACCATGACCTGGCCAAGGCTTTTGATACAATACATCACTCAGGCATTAAAGACAAGCTCACTAATTTAGGTATAAACCCTTTTATTACCCACTGCATAGCCAGCTGGCTCACTGATGGGAACCAGGAGGCCAAAAAAGGTGAGGACACCTCCATCAAGAGGCCAATCGCTAGTGGAGTCCCTCTGGGCTCAGTACTGGGTCTGCTGCTTTTTGGCATCTATTTCTCTGAGATGGAAGCAAATGCTGAAGGTTTATGGCTGACTAAGTTTGCAGATGATTTCAACCTGAGGGTTATCATCAACTCCCCTGCTCATACTAACATTCTTCAAGAAGGTCTATCTCTGACTAACAAATTCTGCCAAAGCCATTGTCTTAAATTCAATGCTAAGAAATGCATAACTGCAGCCTTTGGGAGGTCAACCATCTCAGCTAATTACCATGTTGATAATACGCCCCTAAGAGTCAACCCAGTGGTCAAGGAAATTGGTACGCAGTCAGACAGTAGCTTTACCTTCGACCACAATGTGGCGACAGCGTTGAGCAGATTCTTTTATAATGCACAGCTTATAAGTAAGGGCAAGGCATCTTGGTCAAAATAGGTCATTAGCCCACTGTACTCTGCCCTTATCAGATCAATCATAGAGTGCAATGCTGCCTTTGATATGTACCTGACCAGGCATATGCAGCAAGGACAGCGACTTCAGAGGTCTTACAAAAAAAATACAAGGTGTAATAAACTTGCCTTTTGCAGAGCACCTTAAATCCCTTTCCCTGTACTCAGTTCCCCTATAGATTGCTGAAAGGTGATCTATGCTGGGCTCACAAGGCATACACAAACCCTACTCTTATGAATCTCATTAAGTCAAACAGTACCAGAAATACAAGGTCTAGGGACGTGGATTTTTTTGTGACTTAAACAGAATATGCTGGAGAGACAGATATGTGTGCCAGAGACTACCTCCCCTATGGAACTGGCTTTCCATCCATGTGAAGTTGAGTTTGTCTATTACCCAGTTTAAGCACAACATAGACCAGTGGATGGTGAATAGGAAATTTACACCAGGCCTGGCACTCATGTTCCTTATATATATATATATATATATATATATATATATATATATATATATATATATATATATATATATATATATATATATATATATATATATATACATATATACATGTACTGTATTATGCACACAAATGCCCAAACACACACACATATGTATAGATTTACATGTGTATACAGCAGTATGTATAAGCAATACCTGAATTGTATTGCTATGTACACATCCTGGCACAATCTCTGTCATTTTTAGTCTCAATCATTTATTGTAAAGTATCATGAAAGTAATAATCTCTGCATTTATATCAACATAGGCCATATATGCCATTGTTACTTTATATGATAAATGCAAATATTTTACAAGAAAGTATAGGCTACAGATGTTGCATTATGTATTGCCGATATATTGATGGTAATACTCTGAATATGTAGCATATGAATAAGTGCATCCCATCCAAGGATTGCAGTTTTGTGGCACAATGATTATTACTTGCATCTTCAGAGCTGCATGTTTATGTTTATTCACTGCCGAGGTATTCTTTATAACACATATTAAAACAACCAGTATAAAAATGAAAATTAAAAAAAAAACAACAAGCAGGAATCAAGAAAATCAAACTTTAATATCTCAAGCACCTCGGCAAAGCCTTCAAGGAGTACAAACTAACAAACATAATTTCTATTTAAATACACAAAATAATCTATCAATTATGCTATCAAAAAACATAATAAACTAAATTAAGAACTTCCAATTGTATTCCAAATTAAGACCCAAAGGAGACAAAGTACTAGACTTTAAAATGAAAACACTTTCCTTACATAGTAATCTTTTTTATACACTCTTTCAGAATAGAAGCTAACAAGAACGTTTTCCAAAATAGTGGCTTTTAAGCCTTCTGGATTAGAGTTCTGAAACTGTATAAAGTCCTTTACCACAGGACTATCTTCTCTTTGTTTTTTATTTTATTTTTTTTCACTCCAAGCGTTTTTTATTAATTTTTCACATAATTCCATTGTATAATAATCTTAATACATTTTCTGATAAGTAAAACAGTATGATTAACTATATACAATATTTACAGTTGGCCTGAAATTAAATTATTATATTGATCAGTCTAGTCAGAGTAACATCATATTAATGAGTGATCATTTGTTCCTTTATCTTTCACTCTCATTAAGAGCTTGAATTCAAGTTTAGTGTCTCAATAAATTATATTATTTTTTCCCATGGATTCTTGTTCCATTGTCTTGGTCCAATTCTTAGTTCTTTTACTCTGGTTTCCAGTAATGCAGTTTCCTTCAATATGAGCAGAAATTCTTTAAATTATGGTTCCAGATTTTATTTCCATTTTCTGGTAATACATTTTCTAGCATTTGCTAGAATGTTCCATAGTAGGTAGAGATTGCTATTATTTAATTCTAAATTCTCATTAACATTCAACAAAATTAGAGATTTACTTACTACAAATGTATCTGAGAATATGGCTTGTATGAAATTGCTGACATTTTCCCAAAATTTTTTAACTTTAATACAGTCATGAAATACATGTATCCAATCTGCTTTACAACTCTGCAGGCATCTCCAACATGTAACATTATTGGAAGTATTACATTTTTTAATCTATTTGGAGTAAAAAAAAGATCTATGCAAAAATGTCCATGTGTAAATTCTCCAAAATTGTATGTTGGATGTCAATTTAACAGAATTTAGTATTTTGTTTTTGTTTTCCAGGAATAAATGTATTGAATGACGTTTTGTTATATGATTCCAAAATTTTTGATTGATTTTAACTTTATAATTTATTAAAATTTTATATAATTTTGATGTCAAATTTTCCCAATTTTGATTATTGTATACTATTTCATATAAATGAATTATAAGTGTAGGCTTATCTCTAAAAGAAGAATTGTTAATTATTCTGCATAGATCTTGTGAGTATTGTAATATACTTTGTAATAATACCCAGTTTGATGTAGAGAGCAGACACCCAAGCAACTGCTACCCCAAAACAAAACACGTGCAACACATAGCTCACAAAGCCAGTGTGCCGAACAGTCACAGCCCTTAAGGCTAAACAACACACCTGATACACTTGTAATAGGTGACTCTATCATCAGGCACACTGATGTCCCGCTCACCAGGCTGAACAAGGAGAAGGTCACGGTGAGCTGCCTGTCGGGCATTAGGATTTGCCACATAACACAAGCACTCAGGTCACTCCAAGGCAAGTACAAATATGACTCAGTCATTGTCCATGCTGGTGTGAATGACCTGAGACGTACCTCCCTGGACTACATGAAAAGAGACATAGAGGAGCTCTCTGAGCATGTAGCCCAGGCCGGTATGACCCTGACCTTGAGTAGCATCTTACCCTCACCAAGAATGATGCCACAATATGAAGACAAGATGATCAATTTCAACAATTGGCTTAAGTGTTGGTGTCATTCAAAGGGGATCCAATGCCTGTCAGCCTGGGATGACATGCTCGACAAGCCACGATGCTTCGCTAGGGACGGCTTGCACCTGTCACCCTTGGGCTTTCGGATATTGGCAAAGGCTCTTGCTACCCCCATCGTGCCTTTTTTAGGCAAGGCTCAAAAGACAAACCCACCTCCATAGGTATCACAAGGGATAAGAAACTAAGAGTAATGCTACTCAATGCCAGAAGTCTAAACCTCAAGATGCATGCACTCTAAACTCTCCTTAGCATGGAGAACATCGATATCTGTGCAGTAACAGAAACCTGGTTCAAGGTTCATGAGAGCACCCCAGCACTACCAGGTTATACCTCATACCATGCTTTTTGGCCCCAAAACTTGGACCGAACCACAAAAGGAGGGGGAGTACCAATATTCGTCAAAGATACCCACACCTCCAGGTTGGTGGCACAGCACGAAGCATCAGAGACTATCCATGTGCAACTAACTGTGGGTAAAACTGCCTTCCAGTTTATAGCCTGCTACAGACCACCCTCCCAAACACAGAAACCCCACTCGGCCTTCCTGAGAATACTGGAAAATATGAAGGTCTCTCCAAACACCATTATATTGGGCGACTTCAACTACCCAAACATAGACTGGGAGCATTACTCTAGCTCCAACACCATAGCCCAAAGGTTCCTAGAATTTATAAACTCAAATGCTATGGAACAACTTGTTACCACTCCCACAAGAGGGGAAAACATACTGGACCTGATCATCACCAACATGGGGACACTATGCTTCAGACCAGAAGTGTATCCCTCACTGGTAAGATCAGACCATAAACTAATCTCACTGGATATTCACATTCCGACCCCACCCCCTGCCCAGAAAACCACAGTGAAAAACTTCTCTAAAGCAAATTTCATATGCCTCAAAACTGAGGAGAAATCCTTCAAAGCCCACGGGCCTTTGGAAAATACGGCCCAGACCGCAGAATCCTTTATAAACGCATTCTATGAACACCTTCAGGAATGCATGGATCATGCAATCCCAAATAAAACCAAGACCCAATCCTCCAAAGGCAGACGTCCTGTCTGGTGGACCCCAGCCATAAACAAACTATACAATAGAAGGAGGAAGCTACTACATGATAGAGCAAAATCCCAAAAAGGGAAGGCATCTCTGATCAGTATTAGCAAAAAACTACGGGCACTCATAAAATCGTCTAAGGCCAGCTTCGAGAGAAAAATTGCACAGGACACTAAGGATAATCACAAGGCTTTCTTTAGTTATGTTAGGAACCTGGGTGGGAATTCCCAGATATGCTCAGAATTAGTCCAAAATGACAAAAAATACACCGAGCCCACAGACATTGCCAACATCCTAGCTGACAGGTTCAGTGCAAACTTCTCCCCCCCACCAAAAGGGCAAATATCTATCCCAACAGAGTGCTGCCCCCCTGACATCTCAGATGCTCAGGTAAGAGCCGCCCTCTCCAAAGCAAAAAACACAGCATCAATGGGACCAGATGGTGTCCCGGGCTGCATCCTACATGAACACCAAGAAGAGCTAAACCCAAACATAAAACTACTGTTCAATCTTAGCCTTACTACAGGATATGTACCCAAAGAGTGACGTAGAGCAACAGTGGTCCCTCTCCACAAAGGTGGTGCCTCAACGGATCCTGGAAACTATCGCCCCATAAGCCTGACTAGCTTGGTCTGCAAAGCTATGGAAAGGATCATCATGGACCTCATAAATAAAGATATTGGGGACCTACAGACACTGGATCCTACCCAGTTTGGCTTTGTTAAGGGCAGATCCTGCCTCTTAAACCTGGTTGATTTCTTTGAAACAGTCACCAAGGCCATTGACGAGGGAAAGGTGGTCCACACAGCCTACCTGGACCTCGCAAAAGCCTTCGATACAATACCCCACTCGGGCATTATAGATAAGCTCACCAGCTTAAATATAAACCCATATGTCACTAGATGGGTTGCAAACTGGCTCAAGGACAGAACCCACATGGTTAGAATTGCTGGAGCCATGTCAGACTCCAAACCAGTTACAAGTGGCATCCCACATGGCTCAGTCCTGGGACCTCTCTTGTTAGGTATATATTTCTCGGCGGTAAAGGCCAACACGGAAGGACTGTGGCTGACCAAGTTCGCAGATGACTGCAAACTGGGCACCATAATCAACTCTCCAGCTGACACAAGCATCCTCCAAAAGGGCCTCATAGAAACAGACAACTGGTGCCAGAGCCATGGCCTCAAGCTAAACGCCAAAAAGTGTATTTGGCAAAAACAAAGTGCCCACAAATTACCACATAGGTGGTAATCCATTAAGTACAGAAGAAGTCATTAGGGACCTGGGGACCCAAGTTGATAGCAATCTCTCATTTGACAACCACGTGGCCAAAGTGGTAAGAAAAACATTTTATATAGCCCACCTAATTATGAAGGGAATCACATCTAGATCAGGGAGGTCATCTTGCCTCTTTACTCATCCCTCATCAGGCCCATAATTGAGTACAATGCCCCTTTTGGGATGTACCTTACCAGACACCTGCAGCAACTGGAAAGACCCCAAAAGTACCTCACCAAGAGGATCAAAGGGCTCAAACAGATGCCATATGCTGCCCGGTTAAAGAAACTCCAGCTCTACTCAGTGGCATACCGCCTGCTCAGAGGCGATCTGTGCCTGACGTATAAAGCCATGTCCAACCCGGAATTAATGGACATGCTGCACCTCAGAAAATCCAAATCCCATCGAGCTACGTGCTCGAGAGACTTGAACCTCAGCACTGAAATAAATAGGACATGCTGAAGGGACAGATTCATAACCCAGAGGCTCCCTTTACTCTGGAATAAAATCCCAGTCCAGGTTAGGCAGAGTCCGACATTGACTCTCTTCAAGAGGAATCTTGATGAGTGGATGGGAGATCGTAGGTTTACCCCGGCTATCACTTCTGTGTCACTGTTAGACAGAGGCACAGTATACTAACCTCAAAAAAGGGATAGCAAAATTAATTTAGAATGGGTGGCAGAAGCCAAATGCACTCTGGCTAAGCTTATAAATGCCCTAGGGCAGATAGCCTAGTATGAACCTATGAACCTATGAGAGATTACAAGTTTTTATTATAAGTTGACTATCCAAAACCTTACCCGTGGTGGTGGTGCTGCAGTTGCATTGTCGCCTCACAGTAAGATGCTGTCCGGTTTGATTCTCAGCTGGAGCGTCTTCTGCATGGAGACATGCGTGAATCGGCGTACCTTCGTTGAAGGTTGTGCGTCAGGCCTGGCAAGCAGGTACATAAAAATCAACTGTCAATCATTAGCGGACTGGAGTTCCGCTGTGGCGACCCCTAACCAGGAAAAGCCGAAAGACACATACATACTTTCCAAAACCTTATGTTAATTAATGCATTGTTGCCAGCAAATTAATTGTTTCTTTTCCCAAGTAATGAAAACCATCCTATGCATTTTGTTTGGAAAATTTCTTGTACATTGAAAGGATATAAAAGTTCTAGCCATAACTTTATATCTGTATTAGAAGTTACAAATCTTCTAAATGAATTATACATATCATTTAAGTATTTTAGATTAGTAGGTTTTGTTAGATTATATTGAAGGCTAGCGCATAAGATATGCCATGGTTTATTAATATGATTGTCTATTATTAAATTCTTTAAAATGGTATTTTCATTTGAATAAATAGTGTGGAGAGATTTCCAGTTAGAAGAATAGCACGGATCTATCCTGTTTATAATTATTTTAAAAATGGAGGCTCTAATATAAGATTCAATATCTGGGAAATTGATTCCACCTAGTTTCCATGGTCTAATGTGGTGTGTATAAGCTTTTCTGTTTTTGTTAGGATGCCAAAGAAATCTTAATAATAATGTATTTATTTATTTTAAAAAATATTTGTCTAGTATTACTGGAATAGCTTGTGCTATATATAGAATTTTTGGAAGCAATATCATTTTTTATTACTTGCAATATATCTTCAAATGTTATATATATTTTGTTCCATTTTATTATATTTGACTTTATTGTGTCTATGATTTCCCTGTAATTTATATTTAAATTTTTTTCTAATGTTGTACTTAATGTTATACCTAGATAGCTTAAAGTGAGAGATTGTTTACCAATTATATGATTATCATTTATTTGAAAATCATTTTTTTATTCAATATCATAAAATTTGATTTTGTTTTATTAAAATGTAATCCTGAAATTGAATAAAATTTATCAACTTGTATATCTAATTATTTTAATGAATTTTTAGAAGTAGATGTGATAAGAAGTATATCATCTGCAAATAACATTATTTTTGAATTATATTGATTATATAAATTTATACTCTCTATTTTGGGATTGTTTCGTATTGAGATGGCACATATTTCAATGGCTAATGCAAATAACATGTGGGAAATGGGACAACCTTGTTTTGTGCCTTTTGTCAATATTATTAATTCAGAGGTGAAATGTCCTAATTTTACATATGCTAAATTGTTTTTATATATGTTCTTTATCAATGAAATAAAGGAGCTAGGAAACTCATAATACTCTAATATTTTAAACAAGAAATCCCAGTCTAAGGTGTCAAAAGCTTTCTCTATATCCAATGCAACTATTCAGGCCTCTTGTTTTTCTCTATTTAAATAGTCAATAATAGTTAGTATTCTTTGTATATTATCATATTTGCGTCTATTATGTATAAACCCTGTTTGATCTTCATTTATAATTTTTATCATATATTTTTTGATTCTATTGACTAGAATAGTCATGAAGATTTTATAATCATTGTTTAGTAATGAAATTGGTCTACAGGAGCTGCATTTTGATGCATCTTTATTTTTTTTATTATAGGAGTATTTAATGAGTTTTTCCAAGATGGTGGAATGATGTTGTGTGTTTATATTTCTATTAAGGTTTTTTGGAAGACCAAGATTATAGATGATGGAAAGATTTTGTATATTTCAGCCATAATACCATCCATTCCTGGAGCTTTATTATTTTTGCTTTCTTTGATTTTCTCTGAAATTTCTTTAAGAGTAATTTGCTTTTGAAGTTCTCATTTTAAATTTTCTAGGATTGCTTTAATCAATTTGGGTTTCAAATCTAAATTAAAGTTTTTTGTTTGAGTTCCTTCCATCTTATAATGTTCTGTAAAATGGTATTTAAAAGCATCTAATATATCACTTATATCTGATACTTTCTTGTTCTTCCTTCCTTCGTGCATAATAGTAGTAATGTTATTTCTTTTAGATTGTACTTTAACTCTTATCGCCAAGTTATGCATATGTTTAGGAGAAACAGCATATGAGTTTAATTTTAATCTTTCTAGTGCTAGATTAGTTTTATGTGTTAGAATTTCATTAAATTTTTCATGCAGATCATTAATTTTCTTATTATTAGTCAGTGCATTTGTTAAATTATTATTATTTATTTTTATGATTTGATTTTGTATGTTGAGTAATTCTGATTCCCATTCTTTTAGTTTATTTTTGTACAATGTGATACTTTTACCATAAATATAGGCTTTTAGAGCATCCCGTAACATAACTATGCTGATTTCATTAGTGAGATTAGCGTCTAGAAAGAATTTCAAGTCTGTGAGTAGCCAAGGTTTAAATTATTTTAGTTTCGTAATATATGCTGGAATTCTTGTCATTTGTATTAATTTGTTAAAATTTTTTGAATATTAATAAGGATTACTGTATGATCTGATAATGAACATGGTATGATTGCAAAACTATTTATCTTCGCATCAAGGTCTTGTGCAACAAAAAATGTATCTATTCTTGTTTGGGTTGTAAATCTGTGATCTTGGTGCAAAAATAACAGTGAGTTACTTTCTCTAAATTTGAATGTATCTATTAAATTGTGATTTTCAACCCATTTTTTTGAGTAGCTTTGCTATAGGAGTTATACGTAAATTTGTTTTGTTGGTGGTCTCTGAATTATCAAGAATGCAATTAAAGTCACCACCTAATATCAAGCTACCTTTATATGTTTTACTAATAAAGTCTAGATGTTTCTTTGTCGTACTTTTTCCTATTCATGGGAATCAATAAAGATTTACTAATGTCCAGATTCTATTATTGAATTTTATTATAACAAGTGTTATAAGCCCCTCTTAATCTTCATAGCTATAAAGAATTTGGGGATTAATGATGTTTTTTCTCCATAGTATCCTAACTCCTCTAGTTTTGGTTTTATATGATGATTGCGCTATTGTTGTATGCTCATTTGGATTCCATAAATGCTTTTTATCATCTTTAAAGTGAGTCTCTTGAAGAACTATTACTTGCGCTTTGTTTAGTTTTAAATATTTTAGTAGGTTTGATCTTTTCTTTGGATTATTTAAACCATTTATGCTCAGTGAAAGTAGTGTTAAGTCCATGTTTGTTGTTGAGTTTCATGCTTCCTAATATTTGTATTAATATTCGAGTACATTTTATAGTATTGTATTTTGAACAAAATTCTCCTTATTTTATGTATCATGAATAGACTGAATCTCTTTTGTAATACTTTTATATTGATGTTCATTTCAGGCCATAATAAAAAATTATAAAATGATTTAAGTAAAATTATTTTGATTAATATAATCTTTTCTTTCAACCTTCCGCCCATCACACATGGAATGATATACATTCCTAATCTGATAGACATAAACAAAATATCTACCAGATTAACCCTCATGTTTGGTAGACAGATTTCCTCATGCTCCATTCTTGTATTCTTAGAGACCTTTGAAATTATAAACTAGTATATGTTGAATGATATTTATGTTTCTACATATTATATACATAGTGAAACACATAAGTAATTGTCGGCTATATACATATATATAAATACATTTCTTATTATGAACATTTAATAACATATCAATCATATGGCTAAGTATATTCATCTCAAATAAGGTAAACCCGACATCTAATTGCTCTAATGCCATCTTCTTTTCCCCGTCTCTCTCTCCCTTATATATAGGAACAATTTGCAAAGACACAAACATGTATTTTATTATATACTATTGTCATTGAACCATTCATAGTGACTGACTGATGTCAACTATTGAATCATTTCTGAATCTGATGTGATTATATATTTTCTATATATGTAGATGACAGAACTGTTAACATAGTAATATATGCATCAAATGTTCAAGTTAATCATCTAATAGTAGATGATAGATAAAATCTTTTCCAAATACATATTGATTGTAATGAAATCTATTTTACATAAATACATTAAGATTTAAATAAAAAAAAAATAATTGAATGGTATATGCTTGTAAATTTTCCATGAATCAAGAAATTGTATTACATACACAGTTGTGATATTGTTTTTTACTAAAAAAAAAAAAATAAACTATAATTTTTGTTAGCGCACACATATGGTAAGCTCTGCAAACTAGTTATTGTTCAAGATAATTTAATATTCATATTGTATACAATGTTTCTTTGACTATTTGGTTATATACTTCAAAGCCTAGTTTATAATGCATATTAGAGTCTTACAATTTTTAGTATTATTTTGTCTTTTCATATAATCCATAAGTTTAATACATAGATTTTACTATAGGTTAAAGAAATATTTTATAAACTTTTTATATAAGACCCATCTCGTTTATTCATTCAAATGTAACAGTTTTAACTTTATGTCAACAAAAACTATTAAACCAACTATATTTATATTTAGGATAAGCTTACTGATTAAAAAATATCAGACACAGAATGCCCACTGAAGCACATTGTAGTATTTCCTTTGTTGTGCAGCTTAGCTATGGTGCAGTAAACGAGTTTCTATGCATGACAAAAAGTAAATTAAGTTTCTAAATAAAAGATATAATCCTAACTAGAATCAGTTAAAAATGATATGTCTGTATTTGCACATGTGCACATTGTCAAATCTAACCATGTAGATGATAAACATATTTGTGTATTGTCACTATTTTGTGCTAATCTCTGTGCTTATACACATATTTGTAGATTGACACATACAGACTCATATTTCCATGTTTGAGCTTTGTAGAATAAATCACTTAACTATATTTCTCTAATTCTTACTGAGTTAGTATACAGTGTTTTATTGTTTAACCTTGTCGTATCATTACTTTTATTATAAAGTACTTCATATTTATTCCAACTAAATATTCTGAGTCTATCCAAGAGCTTTACAATATACAAGTCAATTCTCCTTTTGAAATACAATCTAGTAAAGAGTTAAACATCAATCTAAGAGAGATTTTCAGCATGTTTATGATTGGCAGCAGACTGCTGTTATGTCTGTCACTAACTGTACATAATGTAGCCTACTTTTCTATGTCAGTGCTGTGGACAATTAAAATCATATCTGTTGTCAGTTGCAAAATATCATGTCACTGCATTTTACAGATTAACTGTCCCTCAGTATTTTAAAATCACTGGAATTTGATGTTTAAATCCACTCAACTGATTAACCATATATCCTTTGAATGTGCTATGCTAGGTGTACAGAAAGTCATAATGAGATAATAAAGTAATAGAACAGCCCAGTACATACTATAGAACTTTGATGTATATATTTTAAATACTTGTGCCAATAAATGTATATGCATTACAGAAAGAAATTGGCTAGCAGGCATTAACTGGTATGTATGACACGGGTTCAGGCACCTAGGCAGTGAGACATTTCCCTGTGGTACATTTGACTGGGGACACATGGCTGAAGTGACATTCAGCTGCAGAGAAATATGGCCATTTGCTAATTCCCTGTGGGCAAAGCGAAGCAGACACTGGCATGCCCACAGCTTTAATAACCAAATGCACAGGGGGAAAATGATGCCCATGGTCCCCAAGGGAACATGAGACAGTAGGCAATATGGCATCATCAGCAGCAGGTTGGCCAGGGGGCATGAAAGTGGCAGTAAAAATGAGGGGCACAATGGGCAGTGCCTTTATAATTGGGGTGTGTGGACCACTGCCCCCTTCACAGTGTCTAGGGAACATTACCTAAAATGCATACTGGAGCATAAATGTGACTACAGTAGCCTGCAAGATTTCCTCCATGCTGTAGCACACTTCTGCATGTTGTAGTTGTATAAGTATGTACTGTACACTAAGCACAACACTCATTACTTCGTCTGCTGTCATGCATTTGTCTATTAAAGCTGTGAGCATGTCAGTGTGTGCTTCTCTTTGCCCACAGGGAATTTGCAAACAGCCATATTTCTCTGCAGCTGAATGTCACTTCAGCCATGTGTCCCCAGTCAAATGTACCACAGGGAAATGTCTCGCTGCCTAGGTGCCTGAACCCGTATGACACACTGCTGTCTATTACATTACAGGATATCCCTGTCCAGTAAACAGTAGTTAGAGCTGGAATGCGTTTGGTCTTTAACATCTAATTATACATTGTGCTAGTCAACCAACTGTTTCATGCAAGCACATGCTAGAAGGGTGGCATCTTACAGAATTATCATTTATTTTAGAATTAGCAAATACCTCATACACTAAAAAAAAAAAAAAAAAAAAAAAAAAAAATCTGTTAATGGTCAGTCATCTGTCCTGCACTATTTTTTTAACAAAGACACACATGTACCCACAAACCCACACACACGCACACACACACACACACACACACACACACACACACACACACACACACACACACACACACACACACACACACACACACACAGGCTTGTAAATATTTTTAATTAAAACAAATGTTAAAATCTGTCACAGGGTTTTTTATAAGCAGTACAACAGCTACAGTCAAGAAGGTGCAAATATAGCTTTGAAATCAGAAGCTTTTGGAAGATAAAACAAATTCTATACATAAAATTAGAAACATTTTCCTGACTATTTCCTGAATGTTTTGAACAGTAATAATCAGTGTGTTATCAGGACTATATTAGAGGGTGCTTGTCATTTTAAGACTAACAGGAAGTGTACAGCTATATTGATGTGAAAACTCTTGGCATCTTGACTAACAGTTTATACACTGAATCCCTGCCACTCACCACTCTGTAAAAGTAACTGTTCTTATTTCTATTTCTAATTTAGTGATTTAGTTTGTGTACTATTATAGTGGTCTTTTTTCACATTGAATTTTATAATTGTTGTAGTCCGATAAAGCTGAATGTGTTCACACTATTTTTTTCCTTTTTCTTACTCTCCTTAGTAAGACTATACTGTATTCTGTCCTCTTTCTCTCTCTTTTACATCATCGTATCCTCGTAGAGTGTGAGTGCAAGCTATTAGTGTTACTGTGGTGTTGAATGATTACAAGGATGCTATTCATGTGTTCGCAAGTGTGTTTGACTGTGAAATGAGCTTGTGGCTTCTTGTAAACAGCCACTATTTATTCTTATCCTCGTCAGACAGTTCGTGTGAAGAAAAAAAAAAAAAGAGATGATGCTTTTAAACTGTAACAATGAAGTGTTCAACACTGATCAGTTATATAACTACTATATTTATATTTTTTTACTGATACCTACTGCTTATTGCTTGATATCTTGTAGCCACATGAAACCTGATGGTTACAAACCATCTATATTAGCTGCGTGTCAGTATTTCTTAACAGAAACACCCAGATCATTCACTGCTCTTCTCCTTCCTCTCCCCACCTCCCGTTCTCAATTATATCCCATCAAGACAATCTATTAAGTAATTAAAATGAGCTTTTTGAAAAAAACAATCCCTACAATATTAGACATTTAAATTTGATATGTGTCATTCTGCTAACCGCTTGACACAAGCAGCCTCATCCTGTAGTAAGTAGAGTTGAAGCACCACTGTATTAAAAAAGAAAAACAGAAGAATTATAAACAATATTATGCATATTGAGACAACTAAAAAAAGTAAATGTACATACGTTTTGGTTTCAGATTCCTTTAGTATATATTTCACTTTTTGGTAGAATCTTTGAGAGTATTTAAACTTGTTACATTTTTTATTTCCGTTCTTTGTTTCTTCTTCTTTACATCAATCCAGGAATTTTTCTCTTGGGATCTTTTCAGTGAGTTAGATGTTGACCAGTCCATTTCTTCTGGAATTGTAATTATATTATTGTTCTTGATAAAAGAAGCTGCCTCATCTATGTTGTCAAAGGTTCTCATTTCATTTGAGTAAAGAATCTTGATTTTTGCAAGGGTATGCAAGTTGAGCTTTAATTTTGTTTTGTTTCAGGAATTTTACAAATGGCCATGCTTTCTTCCTTAAACCTAGAACTCTAGTTGAATAGTCATTATCAAATCTTATTTGCTGTTGTTTATACTTTAAAGGACTTTTCCTTCATGCTGACTTTAGTATAAGTTCTTTATCAAGGTATGATAAAAACTTTATTACAATGGATCTAGGAGAAGTATTAGGAGATGATGATACAGGTTTTCCTATGGCTTGATGAGCCCTTTCTATGCCATTTGGCAGTCCTTCTTTTAGGTCTAAGAACTCCGGCAACCAGGAATTTAAAAATAAAATAATGTCCTCACCCTCAGCTTTCTCCGGAAGACCAAATATTCTGATATTTGTGCACCTTTCTCTGTTTTCTAAATCATCTATCTTGTTGATTAACCAGTTATTTTGTTGTAAGAGAAATTCACTTTGGTTCCCTTCTTCCTTCAACCTTCCATCTATACCGGAGAGAGACGTTTCAATGTCCATTATTTTTGTTTGTTGCTGTTGTAATAATTCTTTAAAGACATCTGTTTGTTTTTGGCAGTTCTCTTTTAGATTTTCAAGGTTGTCATTAAAATTATCCATTTTCAATGACAGTTACTGCAGTACAGAGGACATCAATTGGATTTCCTTCCTCAAGGCTGTTTCAGAGTGTGAGTTCTTTGAGTTACTCATTTCCAAGTGGCTATAGTAGTCTCCAGATTAATTTGACAGGAAAATATTGACAAAAAGCTTTCAAAGTTAGTACACTATTAGTTCACAAGTTTATCAATAATAGTTGGATATTTTTGTTCGATAAAATTAATTATTTTCCTGTTATTTGAACTAGTTTTGTGGAGCTCTAAAAAAGTGCTGCTACCAGTTAGCCATTCAGGCTCCACCCCCTTCTCTTTGTTTTTTGATATTCCTTACATGCTCCTGAAGTCTTGTTTTAAATTTCCTTTTACTTTCACATATGTACACAAGACCACAAGGGCATTGCCAGGCATGTACAACACAGTTTGGATTGGCTGATATTACTGTGCCACACCTCCTAGCATAGAAGGAAACATATACTAATGTCATATATCTTTCAAAATATTGTCATAAAGTAATAGTGACTTTTTTACACAGAGTTCATAACAGTGTATTTCTCAGCTTACAACGAAGAATCAGATGATGGTGCATCTGGTGCATAGTCTTGAGAAGTTTTAATGACTAGATGTAAGACTATTTGAAAATGTTCTCATTCTTGTAACTGCATGAGAAATCTTGCAATAAAGTTCACCAAATGTCAAACACACTGGCCTCTTGGTTAATATTACAGTAGGTATGATAGAGAATACATGCTGGTTCTCTTCATGCAGCAGTAGATTGCACAGGATGTTTCTTGTGCTTGGTGGATATTTTCATTTTCCAAGTAGAAATTATTTAATCTATATGTTCATTATCCTATACTTAGAGTTGGACATTTATACTGCAAGACTGGCTACTAGGTTTTTAGGTTTGTATGTAATTGCTGTAGAAGATTAGCATGTGGATTTTGCATTTTGGTATGCATAAGTCAAGAGCTTATAATGTTTGCAATGGGTTGGGTTCCCATATTAGTGTTTGGAAGTATTTGTGTGTCTATTACTGGTCAAGCTGTGTACTTCTGAATGGTGCACTGTACGTATCTCTCCTGGCAATATAATTGTTGGTATTTGCAGCTGTCTATTTAGTTAGCAAGGCTATAGTTACAATTGTGTGCACTGCATTATATGCAGCAGGTGCAGCTTAAACTAAAATCTGACACATGTATTTCCATATTGCAGTCCTGTGTGGCAGTTTGGGTAGTGTGCACTTACACATCAGCAACATATGGTTGACGTGTGTGATAATATATACAGGAGTGACACTCTATATGTTCTGTTACTATAACTAGTAATTGTATAGCATATGCAAGTAATTATTGCAAATGTTATAATAGGGATGGGTCATGGGTTGCTGGTAGCTGTATCACATTTGTTTACATTGTCTTGATGTGCACATATGTGTACACAGAATGGGAAAACAATAGATATACAGTATCTCCTTTAATATGAAACATACTACAAGAATACTGTATGCCAGTTGTCCTGTAATGACTTGTATGTCTATAGAGACAGGTGTGCACATCATTATCATCCCCTCTTTTTCCCATTTGTCATATCAACTTTTGCTAGTACTCTCGGTTCAGTGTTACTGTCCTATCTTCTTCAACAGTCATGTTATGTTTGACTTTTGCAGGTCTTCTCTCACATAATCCATCCTTCTCTTTCCTGGAAATCCTTACTTCCGCATGCTGTTTTCCTGTCTCTTCCAAATCTTCTTCACTAATCCTTCTTTATGTTTTACGTTCATTTCCATAACAAATGACCCTCTCCCATTTGCTAACACCTCACCACCTCTTCTTTGCTTAAAAGCATTTCATGCTTACCTGCTCTGACTTCAGACCATCCTTTACCTTATTCCTTGTGCTGTATCCCTCTTTATGCTTATCCTTCTTTTTCTTTACTCCTTCCTGTACTCTTTGGGTTGTATGCATTGTGTGTTTCCCCAAGACACTCCCACTTCCCAACTTAGTTTTTAGAGTACTGATATCACTGAAGTTTGTTTTTGTCCTGATCTACTTGATGGATGGATACCCCAGTATTTTGATAATCTGCAGTGCACAGTTATGGACTAACCAGTAATGCCCCCTTTTTTTCTTACAACTATTGTGCATGTCCTGTGTAACAATATCTGCATGCACATTTAATGTATGATTTTGCTGCAATTGCATAAGAAGCACACACGCACTTCTCTATCACATATACTTGCTCTATATTACATAAGCATGACATGCATTGTTAGAAGTACACTACTTTTCTATTGTTAATTTGTTACTACTTGTCTTGTTACTGGTATGCTTTCTATTTGATCCATATAGAGCAACCTTCCAACGTACCTTCTTATGCATAGAGGACAGCACTTACCTGTATGTTAATTATACAGTGACCTTCTTTCTGATTTATATAATTTAGTGGATGCCATCTGCTTTCCTTGATGCACTGCTGTTCTGCTCCAGTCTTTCAGAATCTGGCCTTTTGTATTTCTTTATTTGTTTGTGTGATCATGTCTGTTTGTTTGCATTTGTTAACCAAGATGGCCAAACTGGACAAGAATCAGACTTTCGGACGAGGTTCAATGAGAACATTTTCGGTTACTATGGTTAGGTGTACAATGTTTTCAACATTGCTGCACATCAGGAATAATAGAAACAGTGTCACAATACTTCAATGGTAACAAGTATACATCATATGTAACATTAATATGCTGCAGACATGCTTGTACATCAGAACAACCATAAAAGCAGTATTAGTGTATTTAGGGTCTGAATGGAGAGATAAGTCAGCAAGTAAAGGACAGTATTATTGCTGAAACTGAATTCATCCTCAAGTCTTGGGGTGTACCTTAACGAGGTGGACCCTGTTTTTCACAAAATCTCAGCAAGATAACACTGATATACAGACTATATTTACATAACATATATCATGGACAGAGGTAGGTAAAAAATTAAAAAAAAGATACTTGGGTGCACAAGACCCAGGACAAAAAAGTACCCCATCCTGGTAGGCACCTTGGTGCCAGGACTGAAAAAGATGACAATGTAGAATCCTCAAAATACAGAAACATTCCTACAATGGAACCAGGCCATGCCCAGCCCATGGGGATGATACCCCCCCCCCCATTGTAGAAGGAAGTAACACTCCACAGATATCACAAAAACTGATAAGCCAAAGAAGAGCTATAAAGACTTTAAAGTAGACTATTGAGGATAAGAAAGAAATTATGCATTGTTACTAGTGTGCAAAAAGCCCAGAATGCCCAGACACAAGATATACAACATTATTTAGAGAGAAATTAGAGGAAAGAAAAAAAAAAACTTCCACAAAAAAAAACTGTCAAAAGCTTCAAACAAAATTTTGTATTCATTAATACACCAGATTTGTGAAAAACAGTATATAGCTCAAGAATCTTTGATATGTTTGGAAAAAGAAGCATCTGAAGAAGTACAAAAATGTAAACAATAAAACCTAGAGATTTTTGAAAACTATAAAAAAGAAATATGGACATAGGAATGAAAGAAAGATTTGATATGGTGCAATATTTATGCAAAGGAAAAAGCCAAAATAATCAGTATAAAGAAGGCAGCCCCAAAGATTTTCAAAGAGAAACACAGGCAAAGGCATCTAGATATGGAAAATTCCACTATAAAAAATAATATCACAAAGAGGAAATGTATAAAAGAAGATTACGAAAGAAGAAGTTAAAAAAAAATAGAAGCTGAGGTTATGGAGTCCCTGTGACATGAACTATTTGGTGTAGAAGTTCTAAGACAGGTTACATCATAGCATGATGGAGTGAGTCCCCAAAGTAAGGAGAAGCAGGAAGATCAGGAGACATCGGAAGTAGAAATATATACATAGAAAAAAGAAAGAGATTTAATATGGTGTAATATTTATGTAGAGGAGAAAGCAAAGCTAACCAATGAAAAAGAGCAGCAACAAAGATATTTGAAGAGAAATACAGGCAGAGAAATCTAGATATGGAAAACTTTACAATACAAAAAATAAGAAGACAAAGAGGAAAAGTAGAAAAGGAGTTCAGTAATGGAGGAGTTAAAGAAATATAAACTGAGGTTATGGAGTACTGCAAAGTGAAAGATTCAGTGTAGAAAATTTAATTCAGAAAGCACCACAACAGGATAGAGCAATGGATATCCAAATTAAGGGGAAACCGTTGGAACAGGAAGCAACTGGTCAGGTGCAATATGAAGGTATTTTGGAGCCTTCCACAGGAAATCAGTATAAAAATTCACTTGAAACTGGATAGCAAGAAAAGGAACAGAAAACTGTGGAAACTCTGATGCAGTCAATATTGAGGACTGATAGGCCAGCAAGTTCCCATATGACAGAGCAATAGATGGCACAGGATGAAATTGAACAGAATGTGCCACAGGAAGATGCTATAGAACTTTTTTATAGAATGCCCACAGAAAATGGAAAACAAAAATATGCCCTCAGTTTAGAAGAAAATGAGGTAAGAGGAGTTGCTTGATTTAATAGACGTAGATAGGCATATTAAGATCAATGAAAGAAATAGACTGCAGAAGGTCAATAAAACCCCAAAAGTCAGAAGTTTGATAAAACAAACGAACACAGTAATTAGGACTGTCCATAGAGATCCATGCAATATAACAGAAGTAAACAGGATATATTACTGTGGAGTTAAATTAATAACTGATAAAGTCCTACTGCAAGAACACAGGGTAGTGAGGGAAAAGAAATGAAAAAATTGAATACCATCATGGAAGTACTGAATAGAGAAAACTATAAAGCAATTAAGACAAGAAGTGTCACTGATAGAAGAATATAGAAGAGGGAACAGATCAACAAAAAATACTCTGAACGATAGATATGATAAAAGTAGTGCTCAGTATTAGAACAGACCAGGATCTATCATGCACTATCGCAAATAACAAACTAAAAATCTCAGCACAGGTAGAAAAACTTAGAAGATACACAAATAAATATAAAGGAAGTACAAAATAAGCAATTTATTGATGACCCAAAAAAGTTTCATAGAGAATTGGGACACAAGGCAAAAGGAATTGAAAGACTGCCAAATAAACGAAGAAATAAATACATTTTGGAGAAGTATTTATTAAGATCCTATGGAACATAACAAAGATGCTAAATGGACAGAAGAAATAAAAGAAAGAATAAAAAGTTTAAAGGTACAGGATATGAAATGGGATGAAGTAACATCCAGAAAGATTGAAACAAAGTTAAGAAAAGCCTCTAACTGGAATAATCCAGGCCCAGATGCCATACCTAACTTCTAGTTAAAAGTGTTAACATCTTTGCTTGAAGATCTAGCAATGAGTAAGAACTATTTGTATGCACACCCTGAACAGACACCATCCTGGCTAATGGCTAACAACAGGAAAAACAATGATTCTACTTAAGAGTGAACCTGCAAGCTACCCTAAAAACTCTAGGCCAATAACTTGCCTTCCGATGATGCATACACTGTACTCTGAAACTGATGCCAACAGAGTTTATAGTCATTTAGAAGAAAATTCAATTATGGCAGTAGAACAGAAGGGCAATAAAATAAAGTCATATGGAACAAAGGATCATTTGTTGTTAACTAAAGTCATAGTGGAGAACTGTAAAAAGAGGAAGAATCTAAGTATGGCATGGATTGACTATGAAAAAAAATTGATAATATCCCAAATTCATGGATAAAACAGTGCTCAAACATGTATAAACTACACCCTACACTGATTGACTACATTACAGTGACAATAAAACAGTGGCAGACCACTTTGCAATTATGAAAAGAAGCACACAGCAGCCAACAGGCAACAATGTAATAAAAACTAAATAACAAAAATACACTGAAAAAGCACTAGGAGAAAAACAAAAAAGATATTTTTAGCGCAGTTAAAGTTTAATGTTCGCTATTCGTCAGACAGACAGACGTCTTTGGCTCCTACAAAACAACAAAGTGTAAAGACTTCTCATTTTCTCTTTGTTGATGATTTCAAACTGTATAGCTCATCAGATGAGGAGCTAAAAGCACAACTGCAAGTTGTCAAAACTTTTTCAGATGATATCAGAATGTCATTTGGTCTTGACAAATGTGCAAAAGCAACCTTTAAAACAGGAACATTGTAGCATCAGTAAAACATCAGTTTGGGACAAGAATGTGATATAAAAGAAGGATGAACAATAAAGCATGAACAAATGTGTTTAAAACTTAGTAAGGAATATTAAGGAATACTTCAGACTTAAATTAATCCTAAAAACAGCATTGATATCTAGCAACAAAATCCAAGCTGTAAACAAATTTGCTCTTCCTGTACTTACAGTTTTGGAGTGACTGACTTGCCCAAAAACATGTTGGATAGATTAGATAGGAAACCAAGAAGGATGCTTCATGCTCAATAAATGATTTATAAAAGTCAGTGCATACCAAAATTAGATATTCCCTGTTCTGAAGGAGGAACGGGCCTCCTTGAAATTGATTACATGTGTAGATCTGCCATCATGGAACTCCACACATATCTGTCAACCTTACAATACCCAAACATAGTGAAAGTTTTGAAACATGAGGATAATAGATCAAAGATGACTTCTCTGCATAATCTAGCAGAAGCATATCAGCATCAAGCAGGAATGGAAATCAAACCAGAAGGAGATAAAAATCAGGCAGCAATTGAATGTGCCATAAACAAAAGAAAGAATATAAGGTGAAGGACCAGATGAGAAGGCAAGAAATGTGGAGAATGCATTAATATAATTGCAAGTATAGAAAACTTCTGGAAAAGCGTAATGTTGTAAGAAACAAACATAGAAATGGCTAAGGAGAGGCAAATTCAAACCAAGAGATGAAAGGTTTATATTGGTGCCCCAAGATATTGGGCTACGTACATGCTGGTTTACAAAGTTCATTGAACATGTGGGAAAAACAGACAAATGTAGATTTTGTAAAATGAAATTGGAAACAGTCACACACGTCATTGCTGGTTGTGACATACTAATGGCAGAAGGACTGTATACTGAAAGGCATAATAATGTGCCAAGACTGTTGCACTGGTAATTGTGCAGTCATTATGGTACTGAAGTGGTTGAACAACACTGAAAACTTGATCCACAAAGCATCATAGAAAATGATGAAGTTTACATCAGATGGGATCACCCATTACCAACAGTTCAAAAGATAGATGCTAGAAAACCAGATATAGCGGTCCATGAAAAGAAGACAAAAGTAGCATTGATCATTGAAATTGCCACACCCAGTGACTACAGTGTCTTGTCTACAGTGAGACACAAAATCATAAAAATATCAGGATCTGCAGGCAGAAATTATGGCAATGTGGAAGAAAGATACCCAGACAGTTCCAATAGTAGTAGAAAAAAAAACAGTCTTATAAAAAAGAATCTACAATCATATTTAGATATGTTACCAATACAAGTAACTCCATATGATTTGCAGAAGGAGTCATTACTGGGCACATTGTGGGTACTGGGAAAAGGACTTTTCGCTGACTTCAAAGATTGAAACAATACTAATTTCATGAACTTTCATCGTACTTTGACTTAGGAATGGGGTCCATTCCTGTTCTGGTATTAGAAACCCAAAAGATTTGGAGAAATTAAAAAAAAAAACAGTATTAGCATGATTTAAGATGCAGGCGATGAATTTCACCATGGTGATCAGCATGTAGTCTCTTAAAAACCTCGCTGTTAAAACTAGAGTGGCAGTCCATTATTTGAGCTGTAGTGACACTTCATTCTCAGATTAAAATCCTGACTTTTCTATAACTTGTATGAGACAGACATTGTCACAGTTATGAACTGTACTACACTTAACTGACAAAAAACCCAGAATGCCATTTTTTTGTTTTTTCAGGATTATAGTAACATCTTTTTCTGAAACCAGGTGCTGCCTTTAAGTTCATTTATTCACCTGCAGCAAACAAATCTTCACTGAATAGCTGGGTCTCATTTAATTCCATTACATTATTCATATCAGACTCTGACACAAGGTCATGCATTCTGTGTGACATATTCTTGAAATGCTCATTTATTATCAGAGATGAACTTGAGTCTTTTGAATTTTATTAAAAAAAAATATAAACATTGCCATCATCTTTATGTTGTTCTTTCAAAGATATTCTTAGTATCTTTTATTTTCTGTATAATACTTGGGTTTACAGATCAAAGCTGGAAGTACATCACTAATATGTGTGAATTCATTCATTCTGCTTTTTAAAATAAATGGAAGTTGAACAACATTGGAAGTAGAAAATAAATAGCATTTATTGCATTGATCTTCTGCTTCTTTTGGCTGGCACGTCTATGGTCTTTATAGCAAAGGAGCTCAATATCCTAAACAAAATAACATTAATAGAGTTATATGATCTGTATGCATTCTGGTGACAGATGGTTGGCCTTTCTTCCTGAAATACACATTTTAGACTTCAAATTCAATCTACTTTTGTACACTGTCAAATGCAAACAAAAATAGGGTGTATAACTGGTCAGTAAGAAAATATTAAAGGACAAGATTTTATTCTGTATTGAGAAGGGATGTTTGCTTTGAGTATGTTTATAAACATTTATCCTATCTAATACAACATGGCTAGTCCTGTAATTACTAACTTAGGAGAAAGTATATCAAAGATGATACATTGTTAGCATGTTTTAAAAAATAGTCCCAAATGTAGATAAAATTGTTTCATTTGTTCCTAGTACTAATCACTGTTGTCTGGGCTACAAAAATATTTTCTTTTTTAACAATATTTTTCTCCTTTCCAAGTTATACCATCCATCTGGCCATCTACAACTTTCTGTTCCAATTACTGCAAACATCATGTCACCAGTGCTATCACTGGGGTTGGGATCACATTTGCCACAGGTGAAGTGGGATTGGAATTGAAAAAAGTGGAGAGAAGACTCCAGGAGTGTCATAGATGCTACTGTCTACACAGGAAAGCTTTGGAATGCCATAAGTGGGCAGAGCTGTTGATAATATGCACATAACCACTCATAATGTAAGTTAGCTTCAGATCTAACCTCTAATGTCAGTTTTCCACAACAATCTGTCTTCTGATCATGGCATATCTACAATCACTGGGGGAGTGCTTAATCATAGACAGAAATCTCTTCTCTCCCTCCTACAGTGATTGTGCTGGCAAAATGTCACTCCTCCCACCACACTCTCCTCAGCGTCTCTGATAATCAAAACACTAATAAATCTGTGTTTGCTTCTAGTCTGTGCGATTTGAAGCAGCATTGTGTTCCTGCACTCATACTGCTGTTTATGATATGTCTTCACCTGGCTTGGCTGATCTTTAGGCCAAGTTTTTTTTTTTCCGAATGAATTTTTATGTTCTACTAAAATCTTGCACGCTCACACACATAACCTTTCAAATATCCAGATTTTCAAAGAATGTCCAGATTTTGCCCTTTTATTTTTAAACTATGCTTCATAAAATTTGTGGTTTTCCAGCAAATCGCTAAAGAATAAAGTCAATAAATAATGAAGTACATTTGTGTTTCAGAAAATGCATGCTAACACAGATTATGTCATTCTAGCAGTTTTCTAAATTTATAAGAGCAATATTTAAAATATATCCCTATTTTTTGGTACTCCTTCATTATTTTAGGCTTTGTCCAGATTTCTTGCACTAAGAAGTTGAGAGGTATGGTCACACACGCACACACACACACACACACACACACACACACACACACACACACACACACACACACACACAGCTGTATTATTAGAGAAGTGTGAGAACAGCACATACAAAAGGATATTGGGAATGTTGTTGGAGCAAATATATAATAACACTGCAGACAGAGAGAAAGCGTACACATTCTATACATATGGTGCTCCTCTATATGCAAGAAAAGAAAGACAGACCTATGAACAATGGTGAACAGTCAACTGTTGCAGGCACACAAAGGAGTACATCTGGCTACTGCTCACAAGGCTGCATAGTACTTAGATCAAGGTCAGTCATTTGATAGCAAATATTGTATTTTCAGTGGCAGCAGTGCATCTGGAGCTGTATATGTTGTGAATTATAATGCAGAATGAATCATACATAAATGTTTTTGCAAGCCTGGATGCATATTTGCATGATGTCAGAAATCAAGCTTGCCCTTGGTGCACAGAAACAGATAGAGCAGCATGATCTCTAAATTCATAGACTTTGAATGAATCCATAACATCTTATTAATGAAATCCATAATGATTCAGTATAAATTACATCCCATTTGCTGACTTGCCATTGACATTTAAAGCTGTGCTGACTGACTCAGCTTCAAAATAACTACACATGTTGAAATGTTCCTTATCATGCTGATATATATACATCACTGAAAATGCAGGCAAGTAAGTTTTTTGGTGTTGTCAAGCCCCTCTGCATTGCTGTTGTAGGGTGGTATGCACCGAATATCTCCTACTACTTAATATATCAACACTCACTGAGATCCTACATACATAAAGAAAAGGAAGCAGTGATAATTAATGTTACTGATGCTTTCCTTTACTGCATGCTTGCACAACCTCTTAGCTGGACAGTTACAGTGCATGAAGGCACTACTCAGTCACCAGTTCTCTTGATCTCCAGCAGTGTTCAAGTGACTGGTACCTTTGACAAGTGGGGCTTAATTTGTAACAATGGAATAATCAGGTGTGCTAGTCCCCCTCTGAACTGTATGTTAAATTATACCAAACATAGTCCAGCACAACAGACATCTGCAAAGTGATTTGTCTCTCTGAATTTTGCCCATGAATATTTTGTATATTTTGAAATGATAATACTATGAAAGGTTGTTGTATGTTACACTGTATTTGCTCAGCTACAGAAAGACTCAATAAGAGAATTTATTGTGCCATTTTAAGCAGATTTATCATTTTACCACTTCTGCTTCCCTGCCTTCCCCTTTATCCCTTTGTTCTACCTGTCCTGTGCCCAATTGAATGTCTCTGTGGTTTCTCTCTCCACAACACATCTTGGTAGTTCATTCAGTTGATCCTAGACCATCTTTGTTAAAAAGGTACTCTCGGATATCCAAAAAGCAGTTAGTCTTTACAACATTCTGCCTGTGCCCCATCTTTCCACATCTGTCCTTCATTTTATGAGTGACTCTGATACAATTCTCTTACATGATCTATCAACAATGTGATATAACCCTACCACTCCTTGTCTCAAGTAAGAAGAGCTTTAGGTCCTCTCTTCTCTGAATATAGTCATTCTCCTCTACTCCATAGACACTTTGGGTATCTTTCCTCTAAACTACTTCAAGTAGCCAAATGTTCTTTACCTTATATGGCCTCCAGAACAGTATGCATCCTCAATGTATTACCTAAAGAGCTGGTCTTGGAATGTCTCTTTTCCAGGGAATACCCCAGTATTGCATATGCTAAAGCCACTGCTTTCTCTCCTTATTCCATATGACCAGTGCAGGTGTTATCAACATCCCGCAAGCCTTTTCCCACACGTTCACTATCATTTCTACTACACTGATCTGATACTTCACTCTACAGTACCTTTGGCTTAAGTGTAGTACTTTCCATTTGCTTGTTATGAACCTTAGTTTCCACCTTTCTCTCTACTTGTTCAGCCTTTCCAAATCCTTAACTGGAATCTTCCTCCCATCATCCATTGCTACAAATAACCTTTGCCATCAGAAAATATGCTGATTTTATTAGCTTTTTCCACAAAAAAGGTTTCCATGTGTCTGAGGCAACACATTGGAACACTGCATGCATGAGAGACTCCCACAGTGCTCTATTAACCACTGTTCTGACATTGACTTTCTCACCACAAGCTTCTATGTCCTACTATTCAACCATACAGTTAGCCGCTTGCTCATTCTTGAACTTATCCTCAGCCCCTCCAGTTTTCTTAGCATTCTCTATATGGAATATAATTAAAGGACTTTCTGAATTCCACTTAAAGTATGTCTATTAGTATTCTCTGTCCAGTTTTACAGTAACTCAGTTATAAGACTAAAATTATCTTTCACTGAGAGTTTCTTCAGGCCAGGATTTTGTCTTGAATCCTTTTGTGCAGATTGTTGTCCTCTAGGACAATTTTCCTCTCAGGATTTTCTGCATGACATTCCTCCCAATGTTGTTTAGCCACTAGGCGTGTAGTTGTACAGATTTGTTTTCCTCCATATTTGTACAATGGTATAACACATGCAGACTGTCAGCCACCTGATACTTCTGTACTAACCCGGGATCTGCTGAAGATCTCTGTCAGAGGGCAGAATTTCTTAGGACTCTTAGCAGTTAGCCATTCAGTCCTTGTGCTTTACCATTTTGACATGCAGTCAGTTTTGTCTGGACCTCGTCTTTCTCTTTTCTGATATGTCTGCATTGTTCATTCCTTCCATTCTTGATACATTTTCATAAGTCCCATTCACATTTTACCTCTGCTGTCTGCACTATCTTTGTTGCCTTTGTGCTAGATTCATCATAATTTGCCTCTTCAACCTCCTCACCTAAACATTCCACCACCTAGAGGGCCTATATTTTAGCATACTTGCCATCCTCGCATTTCTGTGTACCCACATTGGCCTTATTCTCTTTTTTTTTGCATCTTCTTCACATCCTTGACCAGAGCTGGAAGTACTCTATCCATAAACCCACTCTCATAGCTTTCCAGCTCGCAGCCTGCTCTCCCTTCCTTGATCACTGATCCTTGACTATCTCCACAGGACAGCATAAGCCACTCTTGTAAAATCCTACACTTCATAAATTCATAGATTAGTACTAAACTAACTGCCCTTGTGAGCCATTTTAAGCTTAGCCAATTATCCCTTGTGAGACTTAAACCCTGTACCTTGTGTTTATAAGGCAAACACCTTAGCCATTAGGCCACCCTCCCAACCTTCTTTCTGTTCGTTTTATTTATTCTTGACCTTCATCCTACTCTGAAGCAATGTATCATACCTTAAAATAGAAATCCATGACACCCTCTGTACTGCCTAGAATCACATTCAGATTTCTGGCCGTTCTGGTACATTTCTGCAATAATCTGCTGAGCCCCTCATGGTCCAAAACATTAAGCAGCTTCTGATCTGCATTGGACCCAGATTTCTGCCAGCCGAGTATCATTTTCTTGCTCCAATGACATTCTCCATAGGATTTATAGATAGTTACTAGGGTTGTAGTACAAGGGATTGTTAAGAACCCTAGCCCACATTCCTCTGCTGCTCCTAAACACTTACTGGTTAACTGACTTGCTTAAGCTCACACTTGATAAGGGAATCAAACCCTGTACCACAGCAACAATATCACACAGCTTTAGCCTTCTGTTAACTCTCAGACTAATGCAATGTGATCTCACTACGCTGATGTTTTGGGATCAGGTCCCCTTGTTACTGAACAGTACTAGGAGTGTACAGATTGCTTCTGAATGATCTCTGACACGGAATCATCAAAAACAGATAGTGAGCAGAGGTGACCTTTTTGTTCTTGATTAAGGAGTTTGTCAGTAAAGTAACGTAGATTTTTTTTGTCATTTAACTTATGTAGCATTTGCCAAGTGATTTGAGGAAAAAAATTAAAGGGCATAGTTAGGTACATAGATAGATAGTCAGACAGACAAAAATATAATAAATGGAGTAAATTCTTCTTCTTGTTCTTTTACTTTCTGCTGCTCACATTAGCAGTCACCACAGTGGATCATCTGTTTCCATTTCTTCCTGTCCTCTCCATCTTGCTCTGTCACACCAACCACCTGCATGTCCTCTCTCACCACATCCATAAACCTTATCTTAGGCCTTCCTCTTTTCCTCTTACCTGTCAGCTCCATCCCTAGCATCTTTCTTCCAATATACCTAGCATCCCTCCATGTCCAAACCAATGCAATCTTGCCTCCATACCTCTCAACTGTACAGATTTTCACAGAATGTCCAGATTTTTGCATCATATTTTTGGTCTGATTCTCATAAAATTGTGTTTTTCTGGCAAATCATTGGCAGATGTTTGAGGGTTGAAGTCAGAAAATAATTACAGACATTTGAGTTTCAGACTGCATACCTTCAGAAAATTGATGCTAATAGAAAACCTGTTATTCTAGCAATTTTCTAAGTTTATAAGGGCAGTACTTAAAAAGTGTCCCTATTTTTGGACCTTTGTCACCCCATTATTTATGGCTTTGTTCAAATTTCTGGCTCTAAGACATTGGGAGGTATGCTTGCCTCTCTGGCTTTGTCTCCAAATCATCCAAACTAGGCTGACACTCTAATAAGAGGTCCTACTCACATGTGCTAGAATTATTTAAAGGTGATTTTGAACTACTAGCTGAAGCCTTCAAAGCAAAAGCGGACAAACAAATTCTTTCCCAGGGAAAGTTCTCTGAAATGCCGCTTCGCTATTTTGCCTTTTTGCACTTTACTGTTTGACAAAGATGCATTCACAAACCTGTGTCTGCGTCGGCGGAATAGGGAACCCAGTGGAGCAGTCTGGTAGGACTAGCACAGGAGAAATGGGTAAATAAAGCATGCTCCACAGGGAGGCATGCAGCCATTACTGACAGCCATAAAAGCTGATAGCAGTAGAAGTAAAGATGGAAAGTTTACAGATTGGAGTGGTAGGAGTTCAAATGAGGAAGCAAAGGAGAAGACAGTAAGTGTCAGGATTAGAAAAAAGGATTTTGGTGACTGCAAAATTAATCACAAAAGGGATTTTGTGTCTAGGCATGCCAGAAAAAAGAGATCATATTTCAATGTGGCATAAACTCATAAAAATCTGAAAGAAGGTGAGCAAAAAGATCACCTGTTATGTTGTATGCAGACATCAATAATCTGTCAGCAGAGACAGCTGAGGTGCAGAATGGAGATTGCGTGAGCAGTCAGAGAAATGTTAGGAGAGAGGGTCAGATGTGACATCCAAGAGGGGCTGAAGGTACCAGCAGTCAGCACACAAAAGACAATGAATATTAAGTAGTGCAATGACTTGCTGTGGAAGTGGACAAGGAAAAAAGGCTTGGGACTGGTCATAGTATAGGCAGAGAGAGAGAGTTGGCAGAAAGAATCTCATTGGTTGTGTAAATTGCCTAAAGGTTAAAGGTTATGCCTGCAATGAAGAATGCCTCATTATCAACTCATTAATACATTTCTGAATCACACTTTTTTTTACTTCTAAATGCTGTCAGACCAATGATGGCAGTGGTGTTTACACTGCTCCTTCTACACTTAAACACATACATTCAGATACCCATGTGAATGCACGTGAACCCAGATACTCTCACACACACACACACACACACACACACACACACACACACACACGCACGCACGCACGCACACGCACACGCACACACACACACACACACACACACACACACGCACACGCACACACACACACACACACACACACACACACACACACACACACACACACACACACACACACACACACACACACTCATCTGACTTCATCCATGTCCCTACAGATACTCATTTACACTTCAAACATGGACACACATATGCACTGAACTTACCTGCACTGTGTCTGCTCCTTTTGGAATCAATGGGTGGCCTATCTCTGTTGATGGTGTTAGAGTTTTCCTCCACCTATGGAAGTTAAATCAGCCAAGTGATTCTTTGAATCAGTCAGCAGTGTAAATTGTGAAATATTGTCATTTCTGGTGGGGGGAACGTAGCTAATTAGCATTAGTTGTTCCCCCAGGTTGCCTCATTGCAATAGCCAGTGGGGCCACCCTTCATGATGATGCTCCTGCTAGATGGAAATGTCAGTGGTAGGGTGGTCTATACATTGTGAGTGGGTACTGCTGGAGGTAAGGCTTCTAACTCACAATAATCCTTTCTGAATCCTAGCTACAATCTACTTATTACTAGTATTTATTATAATTATTATTATTTATTTTACTATCGGCCTGCTGACAGGGATAATCTGCATTATGGTAACTGCTTTTAGCAGAAAAGGCCCGGAGATGAATCTTCTATTGCAATGCTTACACCATATTCATGCAATTATAGTTGCATAAAAACACATTCTGAGAAAATTATATAAGCTTAGTGTATACGTATTTGCAAGACAGAACTTATGTACAATCCACATAATTAGTTATACAGTGATTATATAAGCATAGATTTTTTTCTTGATTTTGCATTTGGTTATCAAATACATATGTTTGGGTCTCAGAACATAATGAAATTGCTATGTATTTGAGGTAATACATGTGAAGATATGATCTGTGAGATGCTAATATAATTCTTTGTAATGCATGTAGCTTTACCTGCTACTATGTACCACTAGTTACAGAAAAAAAAATAAATGTGTAGAATAGTGATGCCACTAAGACAGTAGCTAAAAACTGAGTGTCCATTTAATGAATGAATGGTTTTAAAAGCTATTAGACAGTTCCCTCTGATACATTTATTTTGCACTTGACAGCAAAGTGCATAACAGACTTTTTCACATGGGTTATGGACTAATGCAGCATCACAGCAATTTACCTCTGCTGAGGGTGTTGTGTAAGTAATTTTTAGTGCTTACTTTTTTTCATATTTAAAATCAGCATGAAGCCAGTTTTAAAATAAGAAAAAAAATCTTTTTTTTGCAGAATATCGAGTAAAGTAACTCTATTAGTCAAATAATTACCAATGCAGCTTCGCAGTAAAATCAGTGGGAACTTTAACCTGGAAGTGAGAAATCATGATATTTTTTAAAGTCTTCTCGCATCCACCCCACTAATGTAATAATAGGAAAAGGGTAGCCAATCTTTTTCTTTTACTATACAGATTATGCACTTCTGATTGGTTGCCCTTAGCAAGCAATGACAAGTGCTTAACGTGCAATGTGTAGTCATGACTAGATACCACCAGGAAGTGATGATGCAAGGATCAGAATCTATTGCAGGTATGTCTTTTATTTTACTTTCTGTCAGGAAACCAAGTAGAACTATGGGCAGTGGTAATAGTTGGCACTGCCCATAACCAAATAGACACGTTTTGCACTTTTACTGTGATCAGTATTTAGAGTTATTGTAGTAGCAGCTTGAACTACATTGCTGGGGTTACCTTTCTCCACTTTTGGCTATCAAGGGTGATTGCCAGAAGTGGTTATTTTTCTTGTTTTTGTTGTTATTGTTGAAAAAAAATATAATATATCAGAAAGTTATTTGTATGGGGCATAGTTGCTGGTTGAAAGCAAAAGAGATTTATGGTGTTCACAATAAAGGATTGGATTCTGAAAAATTTTACTCTGAGCTACTCTGAAGTTTTTGGTGTAATTAAAAGAGAAATGCAGCAAAAAGTATCCATGTGTGATATGCAAAGGAATAGTAATTTTGAAAACAGGGATTGTATCTAAGGAACAATTCAGTGTCTGTTGGCTTTTACACAGAAATGCATATAGAACTGTTATTTAGTATGATATCATTTAAAGTTGCAGATAATAAACAGATTTCTATGCTAAGAATATCACAAAGTTATGGAAAATACACACATGGAAAAACATGCTTCAGTACCCATGAGAGGTACCCACAAAAAATGTCACAATAGAAGTGCTGTCGTCTGCATTAAACAGCTTCCAAAGGAAGCCTCACAAATACAAACAGCGTTAGAATATGCAGGTTGTATCTTCCATGTGAGAGTGTTCTACAACATCAACACATGGTAGGAGTACTATATTACCATACGTGTATAACATATACCTAAAATGTGATGATGTCTAGCTGATGTGATATATATATAATGGATAAGTGGACATGTATTGATATCAACTGGTATCAGCTAAATACAGTATCTCCCTTTGAAGATGTAATAATCCCATATATGTACATGAGGGACAGAATGCTACAGACTTGGATAAACTATTGGCACTATATTTAGATTTCCAATGTTGAGCATCTCTAATGGGCCTCTGAAGCAGGCAACATTTCAGAAGAGTATTCCCTGATAAATGTATACATTTCCATATCCCGATAATTCACAGTGGCAATATTCACAAACATCTCCTGATCCAATAATATGCACCAAAGTCTGTAAGTTTTGCAGTACAACCCAGCTGCTTGGATATAGTGGGATGAATCCCTGATAATGATCCAGTCTTGATTCATTTATGCAGTTCAATCACCTATTGGACTTGGTAAAGGAAATTAATAATGAAGTTATGCCTGCTCACCTCAATTTGATGGGAGGGATAATGGCAATATACTACAGAGAGGCAGGTAGGCCTTGTAGCCCTGGACCTTGTTCATGACTGGAATCATGAATGGTGTCTGGACTTGGTGAAGTCCATAACTGGTATTGTCAGTTTTGTAGAAGGTGGAGACACTCCTAAAAGAAGGCTTCAGCTAGTAGTTCAAAATCACCTTTAAATAATTCTAGCACATGTGAGTAGGACCTGATATCACTGTTTCTAACCATAGTATGTAGACATCAGTGATATTTCCCAGGCTTACCTAGTTGATAACCCAAATAAAGAGGTTTAATCACCTGAGTTGCAATGAATTACTTGCTATCTTAAAGAAGAGATTAGAGGAGACACACACCCAGAAAAGTCTGGACAACTCATGCAATCATACATTGATTTAGAGAGGAATATGCATATAAATCAGGATGCATTACCAGAGTGAGTGTAAGTGGCTTTGCAGGTTTATCTAAAGTACTGAATATACTTTTAGTAACGTGCTGTATTATTACACCTGGATTGGCATAAACGGTTTACTATCATTTGTTTGAACGGCAAAACATCTGCTGTTCGAAACAACAAAAAGTAATACAGAACACAAACATTCCAAACAGCCACAGTGTTGACCCAAATGACAGACACATTTGAGTTGACATTGCTAATGAAACCATCACGTCATAGCTGTATAGGAGCTGATGTAAATCAGACTCCTATATGACATATCACATTTTTGCAGGGGGGAAAGCCCCCCCCCACATCCCCCACTACTAATATATTCTAACTCTGAGATTGCACTACAGTGGGGATATGGATGAATTTCCAATCCCCACTGTACTGTGATCTATGTGCAGATAATCGATTACACTTATGCGAATGCACTATTGCATTCGCATAAGTTTGTTCAACTATCCCATCCATTTGAATTTTGTGCTCGACATTCTGATTTTCGGCCGCAGTGCTGCTGACAGACTGTCGTTCCCACAAACCATAGTAAACTGGCATAAACATACCTTTCAACTGTCTGGAATTTTGCAGAATCTGCAGATTTTTCCTTCGTATTTTTGGTCTGTCTCAAATAACTTGTGTGGTTTTCTGACAAATCACCGAGGATTGCAATCACCAAACAATGAGAGGCATTTGTGTTTATGACTTTATATACTTCAAAAAAAGCATGGCAATGCAAAACCATCAACATTTTAAGTTTATAAGAGCAATATTTAAAATATATCCCTGATTTTACCGCTCCAGGATAAAGTCCTGACTACAGCCCTGTCGAATAGGGTTTGATTATCAGCTCATATGACTGATTGAGCTGCAGGGAGAAGGATAGGCATATCCTTCCCAGGGAGGACAGTCACTTATGTAGGTGTTATCAGTTGTGATTTCTGGTGGAGGTTGGGGATTGTGTTAGGGGTGTAGCTTAAGGGTAATGGACATGGCTGAGATGCTGCAGATGCAGGGCAGTATGCCACACACACCTATTATACATCTGACCCTTAACTGTTAAGCACCTCTGTAAGCACTGTTAATATCAGGAGTCACACTAGGCACTAAATACTGGCAGTTCTAGCCAACAGCAACAGCAGTAGAAGTAAAAAAAAAACAGCTTTGTTTCTGCCTGCTTTGTATGTCTTTGATCTGTCCCCAAGTTTATCTCATATTTTGCTCTGGTCCTTGTAAATTGGTTTGATTTTCTGGTAAACCACTAAGAATTACAGTCCATCCAAAATGTAAGAAATAGAATGTCACAATTTGCTTTCTTCAGAAATGCAGATTGATGTAAAACTTTTTCTATAATTAATATTTTAAATGAATTAATGTATTTAAAAATTCTGCCTGCTTTTGATCCTTTCTACCACCCACTAATGTCACATGTACTTTTTGTTTTGATAGTGCCCACTAAGGGCTTTAAAAACTTCCAAACCTGGTAAAGCACTTTACGATTTTTTTCTGTTTTCTGTAATGAGAAATACATTAAGCAGATAAAGCTTCATGCATAGCAAAGAATTATGATCAGATCTCCAATCATAATCTTTAATTATGTGTTCTCATTAAGGGTGCCAAGATTTGGGGTGAATTTCTTGGCATCCATGTCTCAAATACATGATAACAAAATTACGATTAGAGACAGCATTATAATCCTGTAAGTTCTTATTATTTGTTGGTGAATAGAGAGTTCCACAATCATGCTGTCTAGAAGACATCATTGCAAATATTCATACTGATTACAGAATTTTTGGTAAGTATTTGATTCATAGGGAATCTCCATAATGACTACAGAACCTTTGGTAAGTATTTGATTTTGAGTCTTGACTCTGAGATAGCCACAGAGCTTGTAGGTTGTACAAAGATTTGTTTTGCTTAATTAGGATTTTATGTGCCATTATGAGTTGATTGCATATGAGTATGTGTTGGAGCTCAAGGCACTGCATTTTCTGTATAGCTAAACTATGATGAGTTTTCATTTCAAATAAAAATGGCATTTTCATGACATTTTTAGAGCTTTGCGCCAATTTAGGGATAAAGGTTTGTTTAAATGTTTGTAAGGAATGGTGAAGAATATCATTAGCTGGGAATTAAAAGTGCTTTTCTATAGCTTGTAGCTCTGTAAAGAATGAATATGAGCTAGTTATATATAGGATATAATCTATTGAATGGCCAGACTGTAAATTCTGACCTATAATTAGTCTGAGAAGCTTAGTCTGAATGACATGGTCAATTCAGTTACTACTTAGTGGTTGAATTGTAAATATGGTGTTTTGTTTGTGGATATTTTCTGGGTTAAAGAGCATGAGTTTTGATTTTGAGCATTTAATATTAATTGACATTCTTCTGTCCTGTTTATAACATATGAAAGACTTCCATATGATGCCTTGACATTGATTAAAGGTATTGGCAGAGCAGTTTAATGCTGAGTCTTCTTTGTACTAAATATGGGTAGGATTAGTTGCTGCATTGTATGTATAAAGATGTGAAATCACAATCATTTCATGCTTTTCCATATGACATTTCAACTATGATGGACTGGTAGTCAATGTGTATGCCTAGTTAATGTATGCATTTTGTGTGATCACAGAGATAGTATAAGAAATCTCGCCAAGTTAATGGACAAAAAAAATGTATGCTTCCCCGCCCCCCTCATAAACATGACATATTTGCAAAATAATGGATAATCACAACAATACTTTTCCGACAGGAGCAAAATACAGATATATAGGCCTTGCACTCAATCCCTTCCCTTACATTTATTTTTCAAACTGACAACATAGCTAATAAAGTGCTAACACAATTTAAATTATGCTATAGGCTGTCCAACTACTTATCATTTGCTGCACATGTATCTCTGGCTAAAATGTTCTTATAACAAAGCTTGAATGTTGAATACAGCTACTAGTCTCTCACTCTTCCGGCAATACCTATACACTGCAGATTGCTGAAAACAAACTCTGCAGATATTAACATTATTGTATAACATCATTAAAGGGCAGCTAGTTAGATTAAATTGTCTCACAAGTGATGAAATAAAGTTAGATTCTTTAGTGGAAGAGCTACATTGTAGGTTTAAAAACAGAGGGTATCCCCCTGAAATAGGCAATGAGGTGTTGAACATTAACTGTAACAAGGAGGCCACAAGAGGTAACACACAAGGTGATCAAGATTGGGTTACTTCTATGTTGCTTATGTTCACCATAGATAGTAAAGAAATTAAGGACTTTATATCCAGAAGCACCCCTTTTTGTAAACAAAAGAGCTAAGAATTTTAAGGAAATTTTGAAAAGTGGACATAATAAGTGGGTTAGTAAAAGTGGAGGTACTTTTAAGTGTAAAAGTTGCAATATTTGCAAATACATTTCAGATGGGGCATATTTTGAAGTTTGCAACCAAAGAAGAGAATGGAAGGTTCCTGGCAACTTCAGTTGTAAATCCACCTACATGGTAAACATGGCTAAATGTTCGGGCTGTTCCTCTTTCTATATTGGAAAGACCAACAGGCAATTAAAAAAATAGAATAAGTGATCATTATTATGCCATCAGAAAGACTAACTTGGATGATGCCCTTTACAAGCACACCCTTACATGTGCAGGTGACAAGAATGGAGTAAAATTTTGCTTTGGGGTTATTGATCATGTTCCCCAGGATTTTAATGGTGTCAGAGATGGGTAACTTGAATATAGGGAATTTAAATGGCAGTTATTGTTGGATACATGCAGGGCACCAGGTTTGAACTATGGAGTTAATTACAAAGCAGTCCTAAAAAGAAAGGCATATTACAGCAAATGCACATTGAATGTACATTTTAAATGTTTTATGTTAACATTTTATTTAATTAATATGTTATCTGGTTGCCTCCCTTTTTTTACTTGAATTGTCTATATGAATTTTTTAAGTGAATTGTTTTAGGTAAATGTTTTTTGTAATTTATTAATTGGAATTGAGATGTGATTGGTTAAGATTTCTAACAATTTTATATAAGAGGGTTGTATTCATTGAGTTGTTTGTTCTGAAGAAGGCCAACATTTTTGGCTGAAAGTGCTTAACCTATGGTATTAAAGGTTCAGGCAAAGGATTCAGTGACTCCACATTTTCTTGTGTTTTTGTTTGGATTTGTGTTACGTTACACAAGCTTGAGACATCTGGGGCAGTTTTCTTTTCTCGTTATGATGGACTGGTAGTTAATGTGTATGCCTAGCTAATGTATGCATTTTGTGTGATCACAGAGCTAGTATAAAAAAAATCTCTCCAAGTTAATGGACAAAAAAAAGTTATGCTTTCCCCCTTCACAGACATGACCTATTTGCAAAATAATGGATAACCACAACAATCCTTTTCCTACAGGAGCAAAATACAGATACCTAGGCCTTGCACTCAATCCCTTCCCTTAACATTTATTTTTCAAACTGACAACATAGCTAATAAAGTACTGACACAATTTAAATTATGCTATAGGCTGTCCAACTAGTTCTCACTTGCTGCATGTTTATCTCTGGCTAAAAATGTTCTCATAGCAAAGCTTGAATGTTGGATACAGCTACAAGTCTCTCACTCTTTCTGCAATACCTATAAACCACAGATTGCTGAAAACAAACTCTGCAGATATTCAATATTTGCAGACAAGTATCCATACCATTGCTACCTCCTTAAGAAAGTAGATTGGCTAGCAAAAACAGAAAGATCATCCTTCCAACTTAGTACACTGATATACAAAATCTTACAGTAAGTTTATTGCCACCCCCCCCCCTTTAAGGAGGAAGCTTCCACTAAGAGAGCAGGCATACATCTTGAGAAGCAATCAAAATGTTATCTCTATGAATAGGCCCCTTCAAAATAACTGCTGTGAAGAGTGCTTTCTCCAGAAAAGGACCTGCCCTATAGAACAATATAACTCCTGAAGTAAAAGGCCAGGATACCCTACAAGGATTCAAGTCCTCCCTAGCAGATCACATCCAATGCAAAATATATCTTGTAAGAGTTTAGTGACATCAGGTTAACATCCTTACAAGTACATGTTATGTTATCCTAATAAAACCATACTGAGAGCTGTGAGTAATACCTAAGACTGTTGCATCCAAAAACTAGGAGAATGACCCATGCATACCCAAAATTAGGAGATTTTCTATATAATGCATACAGAAAGCCATTAGGAGTTTTTGTATATCCTGTATATACTAATCAAAGTAACATTTCTTCCCTAGAGCTACTATTCATTCTTATAGCCTGGTCAAAACTTAGATGCCTTATAACTCATGTCTACTCTGATTATATCTTATCCTATTGCTATATATAAACCAGTCAGTCTTTAATTAACTCACCAAGCCATAATTACAAATTCATATTTATTATTTAACTTAGCCAGTTGCAAATTACTAATGTATATTGTTATAGTCAGCTGCATTTCTTTAACTTAAAAAAATGCAATGTAAATTAATATTGTTAACATCAACATAGATCACTGTATAAATTAATATATGTAAATGTTTGCTAACAACTCTAATTTCTGTATCATGGCTGCTAAGGGGCACTGGTTTTGACTGAAAAGGGACTTTGGGCCAGCTCACTTACTTGGTCAGCAAAAATTAATGAATAAATAAATTGGATTGCTAGTCAATAGCCAGGCAAGTATCCATTCTTCTTTTAATTAGCTGTCCTAGCTAGCACTGATACCTGCTGAGCAAAGTGAGACTGAGTTTTTTTATTTTTTTTGCTCCTTTTGCTTCTGTACTAGTAAAGGTTTCAGACAATGTTTGCTTATGTCTCCAAGAATTAATTTTGTACTGATTTATAGTTCTACATGACAGTATATCCTCTAATGTGTTGTTGTTTGGCATGGGTTTTTGGAGTAAATAGGCTGTTGCTATATGAATTATGTGGTATGACTTCAGTCCAGAGTTGTCAAATTTATGGATGCTTATGCTAAATTTATATACTTGGAGTTGTTATCAGTACACTCTTTCAAGATATGGATCTTTTTTTATTTATATTTTGTTGACTGGGTTTGTCTTATTAGGCCAATGTCCTGTTTTTAGGGGAGACCTGAGCTGGTATTCCTACTGGCTAAACAAAGTTTGGTCAGTGCATTGGGGAACTTCCCCCTACTCTTTGTGTAAGTGGACACAATTCATTGTTACACTTCCTGAATTTAATTCCAGGCTCAGAAGTTGCTCAGAGAAGCAGGAAGTCCAAAATCAAGTATGGAGGAGGAAGAAGAGGCTTTTCAGGTTTTTGATGAGAGTAAAGCTTTTAATTGAACATCTGAAAACATGAATACGGCAGAGAAGGAATTGGAAGTTATGTGGTATGAGGAGAATGGAGAAGACAGAAAAGAAAGTGGAGGAGAGCCAAATAATTGGCAAAAAGAAACAGTCAAAGTAGATATGGTGGATTCAGAAGAGTTATTTCAGTAAAATTTGTTTGTAACAGATTCTGTAAAACTGAGTGTTTTGTTACAACTCTCCAGTTGGGGGGGGTTGTGGGATGTTTGTTTAAAAATAACTAATTGAACAGAGCTAACTGGAGAGCGAGAAGGCAGTGTCATGGGTAGAAATATTGGGCAGAATTCAAGAAGAAGAAGTTCACGAAATAAGGAAGAAAAGAAATCATACAGATGAGTGGTAAGAGAAGGAGAAAGAAGAGAAGAAACCAGAAGTAAGAAGAAAGCATCAGGTGAGGATAAGTAGCAAAATGGAAAAGGAATTGGACAAGTATGAGATATGGGACAGCATCATTTCACCGCTGACTATTAAACCCAGAGAGGTAAGAGCATTTTTTTTGTATTTGCAAAGATAATTTTTGTGTTATTTTGTTCGAGGAAGTGCAGTATATGGAGAAGTTCTTAGAACAATATAAAAAGGCAAAAAATGAAAAGCCTTGGAACTTACATGTTGTGCAGGCATTTAAAAGAGAAGATAAAAAAGAGTACTTATACAATTTTGAACTGAAGATGAAAGAGACAATTTAAAAAAACTATTTACAAACTGTGTGTAGAGACATAATAGACATTACAAAGATATATGATAATAGAGGTTTATGGACTGGGGATGGGAATGTGGTATTATATTTTTATTTATTTATTTATTTATGTATCATTTGTTATTGTTTGTTGTTGTTGGTATCATATTAAAAATGCAAAATGATAAAATAATGCATTTGCTAAGTATAATTAATGCAGAGAGGAATAAAGGTTTGGTTAGATATTGGGGACAACCAAAGATTTTTTTTTTTTTTTTTTTGTGGTAAAAATGATCATTTAATTAACAGCTGTGACAAAAATAAATGTTTTATTTGTAGTAAAGTTCGTCATGAAGCAAAAGAAATGTGAGCAAAAATGTATAAAGTGTAAAAAATAGGATATCCATGAATGCACTGTAATGCTAAAAAGAATTGTGCACAGTAAATTAAAGTCATACCAACATAGGGAGAATGTTTTAGTAGATAATACAGAAGAAACATAGAAAGAAAAAATAAATGAGGATGTTAAATGAGGATGTTAGATATGGATATTGTAGTATTAATAGGAATGGAAGTAAAAGAATGCATAAGGGAAACCAAAGAAAAAGAAGGTGAGATAGAGAAAGAAGTAAGTAACTCAAATGATGAAGGGGGAGATAAATGAATAAGAGTTAAAAGTAAAAGAAATTCCTTTGGGAAAAGAGTGAAATATAGAAAACACATGTTTAAAAATAAAGGTATAGGAGGAAACAAAAAATAAAAGGGAAATGGATAAAAACAACAGAAACTTTTTTACAAAGTGAGAATTCAAGCCATTAATGCAAATAGTGTAAAGAATATTCAATGAAGGCTAGGAGTATTGGAATGGTGTAGCATGTTAGATATGGATATTGTAGTATTAATAGACATAATAATAACAACAGAGATAAAAAGAATGAAAATAAATGGGTTATGGGAATGTAAGGTTATATGGAACATAAGAGAAGAAAAGTGTTTTGAAATAGCAGTTTTATGTAAAGATTGTATAGAAATTCTGGATTACTCAGTAGTATTCAGAAGAATACTAATATTAGACATAAAATGGAAGAAACAAATATATAGGGTAATTCCACTTTATGGATACACTTTTCAAAAATGGAGAGAGATTATGTTTAGGAAAATACTTGATTATATTAGTGTAGATATGCAAGTGATAGTAGTGGGAGACTTCAACTGTGATTTAAGACATAGGCAAAAAGAAGGGACAGATATGAAACTCATTTCAGATGTGATTAAAAGTGGTAAAATGTACTTATGAAAAAACATTTAACATACAAAAAGAGTAATTTGAGAACTGAAGTCGATTGCTTTATAGTATCAGAGAGTTTAGGGATATTATATCAAGGAGCTTTTTTTTCAGACCACAAAGCGATCTGGACAGAGATTAAATAAATGGGTTATATAAAAATAGGTACAGGGATAAAAAAGAATCAATGAATTAGAGTTAAATGAATATGTAAAGAATAAGTTACATAGCCTATAGTTAGATCATATAAACATGAGAGGACTGGACAAGTTGGTGGATTAGTCTAAAAGAAAAGTATAGAAAAGAAGTATTGGAATGGCAAAGGACAACAACAAAAAAAAAATACAAGATAGTTGAAATATAAGGATATTTTAAAAAATAGCAGACAATAAAGAAGAATTTCTTAAAAAAAAAAAAAAAAAAAAAAAAAAAAAAGAAAATGTTATACAAAATGAACCAATAGAAAATAAAAAAAAAAATGTTATTCAAACAAAGATATTTTTACAAGAAAGAAAAGAAGTAGCACCATACCTAATGGTTAAAGAAAAAAGAATAATAATAAGGGAGTTAAGGAATGATGAAGGATGTATAGTGAACACATAAAGAAATAATGCAGGCAGTAAAAAGATATATTTAGAAATGTTTTCTGTATGTGAGACTTTAAGAAAGATTAAATGGAACTTTAGTTGAACACAATAAATATAGAAGTAGCTACAAGTTTAGATGGCCTTACATATCTAATGTGTAAGACATGCAAGAATGGCAAAAAGAGTATTTTTAGAAGTGTTGAATGAATGGTTTGAAACAGAGATAAACGATGAAAAAATATGTATGGGTGCAATGAAATTTATATGGAAAAGGAGAAAGAGTATACACAAAAAATGGAGGCCATTAGTATTAAACAATGTTGATTATAAGATTTTTATGAAAATAATAGAAAAAAGAATAGCAAGTAAGGCTAATAAGTTACTAAATGAAACAATCTTTGGAATAAAAGAAAATGGAAGTCAAGAATTCTTAACAATAATAAGATAATTGGTAGATGACACAATAAATAGGGATGCAGAATTGAAAATATAAGTAGGAGATGTGATTAAATCATTTAATGAGATTCAGCATAAAGCATTATGGAAAATCTAGAAAGAATTTAATATAAGTAATGAAATAATCAACATTTTGAAATCAGTGTATAAAAAATAAAGTGGTTAATGGTTAGTTGAGACAGACATAAAACATAGTATTAAGCAAGTATGTCTAGCAAGTAGTATCCTATTTGCATTAATTATGAATGCAGTAGTTATCAAGATAAACTTAGTATTGGAGGAAACTAAATATTGCACACAAGAGGGTATTCAGCTTCCAGTAATCTTCTCTTAAGCAGACAATTTAGTATTAGTCGTAAAAAATAAAGAATGGATGAGCACAGCTATTAAGACACTTGACATACAAATTAAAGATGGTAGGCTTGAGTATTAATGAGGAAAAAAGTAAAGAACTGAGGTTTTTAGGAAAATTCTGGGAATAAGGTTTGCTAATAAGTAACAGAGAGTGACACAGTGGAAGGATATGATACTTAAAAGAAGGAGTATTTGTATATTTTGGAGAACATTCAAATGTAGGTATAGGAAAAAAAAACATGTTTAATTAATTCAGTAATATTAGGTAAGATGTCACATCTAGCAAGTGCATATATGATACAATTAGAATATGAAAAAGAATTATTGAATATGTTATTTAAATTTACATGGGGATCTAGATTGAACCCTATTAAAAGAGGAATTCTTTATGTTACAAAAAAGGAAGGAGGTGTGGGTTTGATAAACCCAACTGTATATATTGCCTCATTGCATTTATACAAAATATTGATAGGAATGAAAAAAAAGGGAAATTGTTAATAAAGATTATAGAGAAAAAGTATAACGCAATGCATGAAAAGCTTAAATGTTTAAAAAGAAGTGAAGGAATTGTTTGTACAGAAATGAAACTATATCAAGAAAAAATATTACTATGTAAGATTGATTTAAACAATATATGTAAGTATAGGAAAGTATGGTATGAAAATACACTGGGAAAAATGTTATTATATTTACCATTGGAGGTAACTAAGAGAACAAAAGTGAAAACTATAAAAGGAAGAATGAAAAGATATGAAAAAGATGTGGAATGTTCAGATTGTATGTATAGGTTGTCTATAAATATGCTTCCAGTAAAGGCAAATATGCCATATAAATCAATAAAAGATAGGATTGGATTTATAGTATGAGGAATTAGAGACTATTGAATATGTCTTTTCAGAAATGAAAAAGTGCAAATCAGTTGTGGAAAGAAATATGTGACAAGGAATATTCAAATGTTAAACCAGTTCTGGAAGACATACTTTCCCGGACATCTAAAAACATCAAGGTAGAAACAGTCATTCTAGGCGACATGAATGTAAATTTGCAGTCCGTCACTGAAAACTCCTTAACCACTAGGATTAATTAGAATGGTTTATAACAACTAATTACAAACCCATCTTGATTTAACAAAGACTTTACTAGCCACTCCCCCTTAGACTGGATCCTTGTATCTCACCCAAACAGCTTCCCCTCCTAAGGCATACTTTCACACGCACTAAGCGACCACCTCCCAGCTTTTGCCATCAGAGCTACCACCCACCTTCCAAAGAACATTCCCTAAAATATGTCAGGAATATAACAAATCTTAACCAGTAAACCCTTAACAACCTACTACAAAATATAAACTGGAAACCCCTAAATTTTCTACCTCTCAGTGATGCTGTACTAGACTTCCGTATAACCTTCCTAAATATTTGATAGTATTACCCCTGTACAAACAGAAAGAGTAAATAAAACCACAATCCCACGGATAACCACTGACTCCATTGACCTCACAAAGCAAAGAGACACAGCATGAAATAAATGGAAATATAACAGAACCCAAAAAAATCTCCAAGCCTTTAAAATACTGTGCAACAGCGTAACCAAACTAGTCAAAAATGTAAAAAAAAAAAGAAATCCTACTACTCTAACCTTCAGCTGAAACACAAACACAATCCTAAAAAATTATGGCACTCAATATCTACCCTCCTCAACCCAGGAACACATAAGAAACACCCCCTTTACCCAATATCCCTCATCAAAAATAACTGAAGGATTTAACAAACACTTCATAAAATCCATAGACAGCCTACTAACCATCAAAACTAAGTACAGCCCCATCCAAACTTAAACACTAGTTACAATAATCCAAGAATTGTGTGTGGTGATCAAGACAAATGGTTCACTCAGCTGTCTAATGAAGTATACTCCAACAATGAAAACAAAAATTAAGTGAACCAAACCTAGGCAGAATACCAATTCCAGTTAAAAGGCAACACGTTTTACTGTGAGTGCATTCTCAGTTGTATGAACTGATTCATCAGACATAACCATACACCATCTACTGATCTTTTCAAAGCACATTCCACCAATGAGAACACTAAAGACATTACATAATTAAGTCTAAATGTCCCAGCCTATTAAAGCATGTATGTCTCAAAAATAATGCACAATAAAGTTAAAAATACACATATAAAAACATATATAAAAAATACACATGAATACACATATATAAAAAATACACATATAAAGAAAATATATATGTAAAAAGCATATAGACACCATATATATGATTATATATACACATTGGGCAGGATTCACGAAGGCTTGCATGGAGTGTAAGAGACGTGCAACACTCCATGCAAGCATCGCGATCCAGGAACAGCCCTAAACTCCGTGTAAGAGACCAGCTAAAACGTATCTTACACGGACTGGGCGTTGACAAGCTAAATACCTCACTTGCATTAGAAAGGTATGCAAATGAGGTATATTAGCGATCCACAAAGCAGAAACCAGTCCATGTAGGAGACGATTTAGCTGCAGAAATGTACTCAGTTGACAACTGAGTACATTTCTGCAAAATCCACAACGGAGCGATGTCAGCTCCCAAAAAAGGTTGCATATGAATCAGGCAGCATGCCAATGACCAAATATGTGGCCATTGGCAAGATAACCCGATGCAAAAATATTAAAAATATATATATTTTTTTCGGCAATCGCCGATGTTTAAACCCAGCGCAGCCCCGCGCAAACGGGCTGCACTGTATAAAAGCATAAAAAAGAAGGGTATAAACCCACAAATGTGGGATTCATGTAATACATGGAATGACAATGCAGGGACCAGCAGACCAAAACCAACATGGTCACCGTGTAGTGGTTGCTAAGGGGGGAAGCTGAGTCTAAGACATGTAACTAAGCATTAGTAGGCAATCTTATGTAAATGAGGGTTAGGATACTGAATACCACAGTCACATAGCAAATGAGCACGGCCTGAGTAGTGTAAGAGATACAAAAGGGGGAGGAATAGAGTAGGAGATAGGTGAAATCACTGATTGAATCTGAAGAAGCGTGCCTTTGTGGATGCACGCGAAAGCGCTTATTCTCTTGTTCTAATAAAGAATTGATTTTATGTGGTGGTTGGTTTCCAGTTTCTACTACATCACTGGGGGGAATGGTAGAAAGAAACGCAGTTCATTGGAGGCCAGTGTAACATGACAGATGACAGGCACAGATCATGGAAAGAGGTGTGCCACTAGATAAGTCATGGAAAGACAAGAAATGGAAGGTGTACACTGTTACCTACACTAAAGTTTCTTGCTGGCCGTGCATGCGCACGTGTGCGCGCAATGAACCGCGAGTAAGGCAGTGTGCACACGTGTAAGGCAGTGTGAGTATGTTGGAAGCTGTTGGCAGACGTGTAACAGTGTTTGCGCGGGTGTACGCGCGTGTAAGACAGTCTGAGTATGTTGGAAGCTGTTGGCAGACGTGTAACAGTGTTTGCGCGGGTGTACGCGCGTGTAAGACAGTCTGAGTATGTTGGAGGCTGTTGGCAGATGTGTAACAGTGTTTGCGCGGGTGTACGCACGTTTAAACCTGAATAAGTAGATCCTTAACCGTGTAAACTTGGAACAAGCTACAAAAGGAGGGTGACTAGCAAGAATTGTCAAGGATAACCACACCCCCATGTCGGTACCACAACAAAAAGCAGCATGGACTAGCCATGCTCAAGTAACAGTGGCTAAAACTGCCCCCCAGTTTATAGCCTGCTACAGACTACTGTCCCAACACCAGGAACTGCATCTGGCCTATGCTGGAATACATGAATATATCAAGTCCTCCAACCCACATTATATTGGGTGACTGCAAATACCCAGACATAGACTTGGAACATTATACTAGCTCCAACAGTGTCGGACAAAGGTTCATAGAATCCACAAACAAAAAGGCCCAGGAACAACGTACCACTCCCACAAGAGGGGTAAGCATACCGGATGTGATAATCAGCAACATGGGTACTGGATGTCAAGATGAGAAGTGTATTGCTCACTGGTAAAACCAGACCATAGAGTAATCACACTGGATATACAAAACCTGACCACAGTCCCTGGCCGGGAAACCACAGTGGAAAACATGTGTTAAGCAATACCTGCACTCCTCCAAACTGATGTGGAATCCATTAAAGGTCCAGTGCAGGTGCAAAATATGGGCCACACCTCAGAACCTGTAATACAGCCATTCCATGAACACTGCCAGGAATGCTTGGATTATGCAGTCCTAAATTAAAACAAGACACAGTGCCTAAATCTGGCATGGTGGACACCAGCCATAACCAAAACATGCAAGAGAACGAGGAAGCTACTACATGATAGAGCAAACATAAACAATGAAGTAAGCACAGATCAGTAGTATGGCAATAACATCTGTCCACACATGCAATCCACTAAGGCCAGCCACAACAAGTGGAATCTGTGAATCCCGAGGCAATGTCACACCTGGCCCAAGTACACAGACAACCCCAACTCCACCCAAGAAATACAAAAATATGTGAGAGATGCAACCATCCATCCAAACTGGAGGCTGAGCTCCCTCAACTCAGTACTCCCAAAACAAGCCAGTAGGAGAAGGTAACCACACACACCACAAACACAGTCCCACATAGACCTATCACAACTGCAAACCAAACACATAAACACAGACAAACATTCCCAGAGGCACAAATTACAAACACAGCACACCAACAGAGGCCTCTAAAGCAGACACCCAATCAAACAGCCCCCAAACATAGCACATGCAACACATAGCACACAAAGCTGGTGTGCCAAACAGTCACAGGCCAGAAGGAGAAACAACATGCCTGATACAGTTGTAATAGGTGACTCCATAGTCAGACACACTGCTGTCCTGCACACCAGACTGAACAAGGGAAAGGGTACAGTAAGCTGCCTGTAGGCTGCCACAACATGCCACATAACAGAAGTATGTAGGTCACTCCAAAGCAAGTAGAAATATGATGCAGTCATAGTCCATGCTGGTGTGAATGACTTGAGATGTACCACCCTAGACTACAGGAAAAGAGACATAGATGAGCTATCTGATTATGTAGTCCAGGCCGGTATGACACTCACCGTTCGCAGCATCCTACCCTTACCAAGAGTAATGCCACAATACAAACACAAAATGATCAGTCATAGCAAGTGGCACACTTACTGGTGTTATTCCAAGGGGATGCAATGTCTGTCTGCCTGGGATGTCATGCTTGACAAGCCACGCAGCTGTCCTTGGGATGGCCTGCACCTGTTACCCCTGGGCGTCTGAATATTGGATAAGGCCTTTGCCACCTCCATAGAGCCTTTCATAGGCAAGGCTGAAAAGACTGACCTACCACCCTACAAAACATAAGTGGGAAGAAACATAAGGGAAATGCTGACCAATGCCAGATGTGTACACCCCAATATGCATGCCCCCGAGGCCATCCCCAGAATGGAGAACATCGATGTCTGTGCAGTGACAGAATCCTGCTGCAAGCCTCCTGACAGCACACCAGCACTAAGGTTATACCACGTATCATGTGTCATGGCCCCAAACCCTGGAACGAAACATAAAAGGAGGGTGAGTATCCATAGTCAGCACAGACACCCATACGTCCAGGTAACTGACAATGCACAAGGCATTGGAGTACACACATGTGCAACTAACTGTAGGCAAGACTGCTGTGCAGTCTGTAGCATGCTACAGACCGCACTCTCACACACAATAACCCCACCCAGCCGTCCTGAAGACAATGGACAGTATGAATGTCCCACCAAATAACAAACAAGGTACCACAAATTACCACATAGGTGGTAAACCAGTATGTATAGAAAGAGGAACCAGGGACCTCGGGACACACGTGGACAGTAACCTGTTATGTGACACCCACATTGCCAATGTGGCTAGGAAGACTGTCTACATTTGACACCGTAGCAGGAAAGGAGTCACATTTACGGCAACAGAGGTCATTGTGCCCCTATACCTTTCTCAAATCACACCCATAATCCAGTACAATGCCTCATATGGGATGTATCTTACCTGACACCTGCAGCAGTTAGAAAGACCTCAAAGGTACCTCACCAATAGGATAAAGGGTCACAAATATATGTCATATGCTGCCTGGCTGTAGACACCCCAGCTGAATCCAGTCACATACGGCCTACACAGAGGCATTGCATGCCTGTTGTAGGAGGCCATGCCCAACACAGGAGTAATGGACATGCCCCACCCTAGAAAACACAAATCCACTGGAGCTGTGAGAGGGAGAGATGTCAACCTCAACTAATAATGAAATAGGATGTGCTGGTGGGACAGATACATAATCCAGAGGCTCCCCACACCCTGGACCAGATCATTATAAGTAAAAAACTAAGAGCTCTCATAAAATCATCCAAGGCAAATTTTGAGAGAAAAATCGCCAAGGACTCTAAAGACAATCATAAGGCCTTCTTTAGCTATGTTAGAAACCTAGGAGGAAACTCCCAGATATGCTCAGAATTAGTTCAAAATGATGTGAAAATTACTGAACCTACACACATTGCCAACATACTGGCTGACAGGTTCAGTGCAAACTTCTCCCTCCCCCAAAAGGAGAGATATCTATTCCAGAGGATTGTAGCCCCCAAACATCTCCAACGCCCAGGTGAGAACTGCCCTCACTAAGGCAAAAACACAGCATCCATGGGACCGGATGGTGTCCCCGGCTGTGTGCTTCATGAACTCAACGAGGAATTAAACCCACAGTTAGGACAGCTGTTTAATCTTAGCCTCACCTCAGGATACGCACTCCAAGGAGTGGCACACGGCGACTGTGGTCCCACTTCATAAGGGCGGTGCCTCCACAGACCCTGGAAATTACCGCCCCATTAGCTTGACAAGCCTTATCTGCAAAGCCATGGAGAGGATCAAAATGGAACTCATAAATAAAGACATAGGGAACTTGCAGACTTTGGATCCAACCCAGTTTGGCTTTGTCAAAGGCAGATCCTGCCTCTTAAACTTGGTTGACTTTTTCGAGACAGTCACCAAGGCCATTGATGAGGGAAAGGCAGTCCATACAGCCTACCTCGACCTGGCAAAGGCCTTCGACACAATACCCCACTCAGGTATCATCGAACAACTCATCAGCTTGAATGTAAACCCATACATCACAAGATGGGTTGCAAACTGGCTAAGTGACAGAACCCACAGGGTCAGAGTTGCTGGAGCCATGTCAGACTCAAAGCCTGTCACAAGTGGTGTCCCACAGGGCTCAGACCTGGGTCCACTCTTGTTCAGCATCTACTTTTCTGAAGTACAAGCAAACACAGGAGGGTTATGGCTGACAAAGTTTGCAGATGACTGCAAACTGGGCCATAGTCGAAAACACATCTGACACAGACATCCTCCAGACGGGCCCCACAGAAACGGATAACTGGTCCCAGAGCTATGGCCTGAAGTTAAACGCCAAAAATGCATAGTCATACCCTTCGGGAAAACAAGGTTACCCCTAGCTACCATATAGGTGGCAATCCACTGAGCACAGAAAAAGTCATCAGGGATTTGGGGACCCAAGTTGACAGTAGCCTTCGCTTGACACTCATGTTGCTAAAGTAGTTAGGAAAACCTTCTATATCGCCCACCTGATCATGAAGGGATTCACATCTAGATCAAGGAGGTCATCGCCCCTGTACTCATCACTCATTAGACCTATGATTGAGTACAATGCCCGCTCGAATGTATCTGACCAGACACCTGCTGCAGCTTGAAAGGCCCCAAAAGTTCCTCACCAAAAGGATAAAGGGTCTCAAAAATATGTCTTATTCTGCCCGACTGAAAGAACACCAGCTCTATTCAGTCTCATACCGGTTGCTCAGAGGTGACCTGTGCCTGACATATAAGGCCATGTCAAACCCAGATTTGATGAATATGTTTCACCTCAAAAAATCTAGATCCCTCAGAACCACAAGGGCGGGAGACTTAAACCTTGACACGATTATAAATAGAACGTGCTGGAGGGACAGATTCATCACCCAGAGACTCCCTATGCTGTGGAACAAAATCCCGGTACATGTGAGGCAGAGCACCTCGCTGGCCTTGTTCAAGAGGAATCTTGACCAATGGATGGGAGATCGCAGATATACCCCAGGGATTACTTCAGTGTCACTGCTTGACAGAGGCACAGAAAAATGATAGGCATAGTTTTTATTCAAACTAAAGGGGTGGCGAAAGCCACATAACTATGGGCTAGGCTTATAAATGCCCTTGGGCAGATAGCCTAGTATGAACCTATGAACCTATGAACCTATTCCATGTTAGGCAGAGCCCCTCACTGACACACTTCAACAGGAATCTTGCCAAGTGGATGGATGATTGTAGAGTTACACTGGGGGTCTTCACTGTGTCATGTCCAGACAGAGGCACAGCCAAGCAAAACATAAATGGCCATAATATGCACATAGCAAGGGGTGTCAAAAGCCACACACACTCTGGCTAGGCTAACAAATGCCCAGGGTGGATAGCCTAGTATGACCCTATGAACCTATGAAGATACAAATTGTACAGGACACTAAGGATAATCCCAAGGCTTTCACAACTGATGGTAGGAACCATGTTGGGAATTCACAGATATGCCCTGAATCACACAAATATCACAAACACACACACATACTGCCAACATACATCCTGACAGGTGCAGTGCAACCCCGAATGCATAATATCTATCCCAGCAGACTGCTGGCCCCCTGCCATTGCAGATGCTGAGGTAACAGCCAACATCTACAAAGCAAAACACACAGCAGCAATGGTATGAGATGTTGTCCTGGGCTTAGTGCAACATGGACTCCAAGATGAATGGAATGCAAAACCACACTACTGCTCAATGTCAGCCTTACCACAGAATATGTACCCAAAGAGCAGTGTACAACAACAGTGGTCCTTCTCAACAAAGGTGTTGCCTGAATGGATACTGAACAGTACTACCCCAGAATCCTGAGAAGCTCGGTTTGCACAGCTATGGAAAGGATCAGCATGTACCACAGACATAAAGATATTGGGGACCTACTGACACCGGACCCAACCCAGTGTGGCCCACCCAAGTGCAGATCCTGCCCCTAACCATGTTTAACTCAATTGAAACAGCCATTAAGGTCATTGATGAGGGCAATGTGCTCCACACAGTGTATCTAGACCTTGCAAAGGCTTCTATACAATACCCTACGTGTTCATTATAGATAGGCTCACCAGCTTAAATATAAACCCACATGTCAGTAGAGGGGTTGCAAACCAGACCAAGGACAGAACAGACATGGTCAGACATGCTGCAGCCATGTCAGACTACAAACCAGATATAACTGGCATCCCACAAGACCTTGTCCTGGGATCTCCCCTGTCTGGTATATATGTCCAATAGGTACAGGCAAACATGGAAGGACTGTGTCCGAACATGGTTGCAGAGGACTACAAACTGCTCACCACATATGATCCACCAGCTGACACAAGCATCCCACAAAAGGGCCACATAGAAAGAGAAAACTGGTGCCATAGCCATGTCAGCAAGCTAAGTGCAGAAACGTGTATAGTCAACCCCCATGGATATACAGTAAGTGCCCACCAATTACCACATATGTGTTAACCCATTATGTAGTTAACATGTAATGAGAGACCTGGGGACACAAGGTGATAGATATCCTGCATTGGACAAACATGTGCTGTAGTGTTTACAGGAACATACCATATATCCACCTAATCACGAAGGCTGCCAGATCTAGATAAGGGGAGGTCATTGTGGCTCTGCAGTCATCCATCATCAGCGGTACAATTGACTACAATCACCCTTGTGGGATGTACCTCAGCAGACACCTCCATCAACTGTAAAGTCCCCAACAGTACCTCATCAGGAGTATCAAAGAGCTTGCCCAGATGCCATGTGTTGCCTGTGTTGCTGGCATCAATAAACATGCTGCACCTTGCACAATCTGAATGGCAGTGAGCTATGCACATGAGAGACCTGAACCCCAGCACTGACTTACATAGGACAAGCTGTACTGCGTGCACCATAACACAGAAGCCACCTCCAGCACAGGCTACCCATAGAGTCACATATCAATCTACCTCAATAGGAATCCAGATGAGTGGATGGGAGATGGTAGATTTAACCTGGATACCACTGTTATGTCACAGGTAGACAGAGGCACAGTATACTAACCATGACATATGTCATGGCAAACTCCACTTACAATGTGTGTTGAAGGACAAACATACTCTCCAACTAGCATTACACATGGACTAGGGCACATCACTAGTGTTTGCAAATGTACACCTATGTTGTGGAATACACTACCAATGTCGGGCAAGCCTGGTGTAAGTAGTTCATATCTGAACAGAATGCAACATGGTCAGATGTACACAACTGGCCCGTAACCAGGCTGTTGTGCCCACTATCGAAATGTAAAGCAGTGATAGCAGTAAAGCCTAGGATACTGCCCACCACAGTCAAAGTACTACCAGTACACTATACAGTACTACAGTGTTAGGTCAGTGTGAAAGGATGTTGACAACTGTATGCAAAGTATCCCATGCAAACACTGCAGGCACAGTATAACCCTGTTGTGTTCAGACACAAAGCAGTTGTACCGTAACTACACAACATGACACACAACACACAACCATAAACTGGTGATAGTTGTTGAAGTTCACACCCATCCACAAATGTGGTGGGCTGCAGAGTCCAACATATGGAATGCTCACACTGGGCATGCTCACACACATTGACAACATGCCATGGGAAGGCTGAACTGGGCATGCTCACACACTTAGGCCACATTTCGGTGTAGCAGTTGGACACACATAGCTGGTATTGTTATGTTGTAATCCAGGAACCAACCACATTATAGCAGTCTGCCCAGTGCACACAGCTAGATGACTACAGAGACATACGTGATATAGTGGATCCCTCCCACATGCAAACATCTTCCACAGATGCACAAGTTGTTCATACAAACAGGGAATGTTATGGCAATAAAGATGTGCAAACAGTCTATCAGCAACAAATAATGTGCATTTGACAATTAAACATATGGGTGTAGAGGTCAACACTAGGCCGTCTGCCCTAGGGAATGACAGCTTAGCCAGAGTGTGCTTGGTGTCTGCCTCCCCACAGGATGCACATGCCCCTCTCTAAACACAGATGATGTCAGCACCCTATAAGTACAGCAGGAGGAAAGAAACTTCCCAGTAATCCGAATAGCGCGCTCCGCTAATGCGTCCGTCTCAAGTGTCATAACATAGTTAGGTAGGGGTTTCAAATCCTGCAAATGCTCTGTGTGTGTGAGTGGGGTTGGTGTGTGTGGAAGTCTGCGGGAGAGAAATGTCCCTTTTGGCAAATAGGAAAATACACTACAGGATGCACATTCCCTTTCTAAACACCGATGATGTCAGCACCCAATAAGTACAGCAGGAGAAGAGAAAACTCTCAGTAATGCGAATAGCGCGCTCTGCTACTGCGTCCGTCTCGTGTCATAACATAGTTAGATAGGGGTTTGAAGCCTGTGAATGGCAAGTGTGTGTGCTTGTCTGAGGGGTGTTTGTGTGTGTGAGGGAAATGTCCCTTTTGGCAAATAGGACAACACACTACAAGATGCACATTCCCTTAATAAACACCAATGATGTCAGCACCCAATAAGTACAGCAGGTGAAAAGAAACCTCCCAGTAATGCGAATAGTGCGCTCCGCTAATGCGTCCGTGTCAAGTGTCATAACATAGTTAGGTAGGGGTTTAAATCCTGTGAATGGCAAGTGTGTGTGCTTGTCTGAGGGGTGTTTGTGTGTGTGAGGGAAATGTCCCTTTTGGCAAATAGGACAACACACTACAGGATGCACATTCCCTTTCTAAACACCGATGATGTCAGCACCCAATAAGTATAGCAGGTGAAAAAAAACCTCCCACTCATGCAAATAGCACGCTCTGCTAATGCGTCCGTCTCAAGTGTCATAACATAGTTAGGTGGGGGTTTGAATCCTGTGAATGGCAAGTGTGTGTGTTTGTCTGAGGGGTGTTTGTGTGTGTGAGGGAAATGTCCCTTTTGGCAAATAGGACAACACACTACAGGATGCACATTCCCTTTCTAAACACCGATGACATCAGCACCCTATAAGTACAGCAGGAGAAAAGAAACTTTTCAGTAATGCGAATAGCGTGCTCTACTAATGCGTCCATCTCAAGTGTCATAACATAGTTAGGTAGAGGTTTGAATCCTGTGAATGGCAAGTGTGTGTGCTTGTCTGAGGGGTGTTTGTGTGTGTGAGGGAAATGTCCCTTTTGGCAAATAGGACAACACACTACAGGATGCACATTCCCTTTCTAAACACCGATGACATCAGCACCCAATAAGTACAGCAGGAGAAAAGAAACCACCCAGTAATGCGAATAGCGTGCTCCGCTAATGCGTCCGTCTCAAGTGTCATAACATAGTTAGGCAGGGGTTTGAAGTCTGTGAATGGCAAGTGTGTGTGTTTGTCTGAGGGGGGTAGTGTGTGTGTGTGTGTGTGTGTGTGTGTGTGTGTGTGTGTGTGTGTGTGTGTGTGAGGACAAGGTCCCTTTTGTCAACTATGTGAACAGACTACAGGATGCACATTCCCCTTTCTAAACACTGTTCAGCAGAAAGCCATGGCTCTGGCACAAGTTGTCTGTTGCTATGATGCCCCTTTGGAGGATGCTTGTGTCAGCTGAAGAGGCGATTATAGTGGCCTGTTTGCAGTCATCTGCATATTTGGACAGCCACAGTCCGTCCGTGTTGGCCTGTACCTCCAAGAAATATATACCAAACAAGAGGCCACAAGGGGTTGGGAGGGTGGCCTAATGGTTAAGGTGTTTGCCTTACAATCACAAGGTGCAGGGTTTGAATCTCACAAGGGATGATTGGCTAGGCTTAAAATGGCTCGCAAGGGCAGTTAGCCTAGTACTAACCTATGAACCTATGAAGAGGGTCCCAGGACTGAGCCTTGTGGGACACAACCCGTAACTGTTGTGGGGTCTGGCATGGCTCCAGCAATGCTAACCATGTGGTATCTGTCCTTGAGCCACTGTGCAATCCATCTAGTGACATAGGGCCTTATATTCCAGCTGGTGACCTTCTCTAGAATGCCCAAGTGGGGTATTGTTGTGAAGGCGTCTGCAAGGTCCAGGTAGGCTGTGTGAACCACCTTCCCCTCGTCAATGGCCTTGGTGACTGTTTCAAAGAAATCAACCAGGTTAGACCCGGTAGTGCTGGTGTGCTCTCAGTAGCCCTGAACCAGGCATCTGTAACTGCACAGATATCAATGTTTTCCATGCCAAGGAGTGTTTTGGGTGCACGCATCTGGAGGTGCAGATATCTGGCGTTGGGTAGCATTGCTCTTAGTTTTGTATCCCTTGTGACACCTATGAAGGTGGGTTTGTCATCTGAGCCCTGCCTAACATAGGCACTATGGGGGTAGCAAGAGCCTTTGCCAATATCTGAATGACCAATGCAAACTGTACACATGCTCATAGGATGCAGGTGTCAAGGAATATGCTGCGTGGCCAGTATAGTCCTCCAGCATGGGTCCTCTGAAGTAATTCACCTTAGTCTGCACAAGTGTAGAGTCTGCATGTGCTAAACACAGTTTGTGTGCAGTGACAACCTTGCCTGGGGGTGGAGATGGGATATGGATGTCCAGGGAAAGGTGGACATGGGCAGCTATCAACAATGGTGGTCTACCTCCGGTGTGGAACAGTGGGTACCCACGTTGCAGATGGACAGGTGCAATATGTATTAACCCATGTGGCTGTGGTGTGTGGTACTGCCATAGCACATGGACCCTCAAATTGTAGTGGCGGTAGGGTATAGTGGTCGAGGCCTGAGTAGGTCACACACACAATATGCCTGTACCTGATGTTAACAACTGGAACGGTGTATGTGAATACCTGCATATCCTGGCACTGTTCCCAGGGAAGCTAGGTGTGTGTCCCGGATGTGGGTGTGGTGTGCTGGACTGGTAGTGTTGTGTGTTACAGGTCCTGTGGTCCCAAAGCATGGTATAGAACATAACCTGCCAGTGCGATGTGCACACCTGACCCTGATGTAGGTGGCTGCAAATGCATATACATGCTATCCCCCACCTGACAGGTAGCACGACAACCACAAACCTCTGTGGAAATGAAGATTTCAGCACCCTAGAAATACTACAGGTGGAGAACAGATGCCCAGTAATTTGGATAGTGCGGTCTGCTAATGCGTCGCCCTCAAGTGTCATAATATAGTTAGGTAGGGGTTCGAATCCTGCAAATGCTCACTATGTGTGTGGGGTTTGTGTGTGTAAAAGGCTGTGAGAGGGAAATGTTTCTTTAGCCAACTGGGAGAACACACTACAGGATGCACACGCCCCTTTCTTAACACAGATGATGTCAGCATCCTATAAGTATAGCAGGAGAAGAGAAGCCTCCCAGTAATGTGAATAGCGCGCTCTGCTAATGCATCCGTCACATGTGTCATAACATAGTTAGGTAGTGGTTTGAATACTGCAGATGCCAAGTGTGTGTGTTTGGAGAGGGGGGTGATTGTGTGTGTGCAGATATGTATGGGGGAAATGCTCCTTTTGTCAAATGGGAGAACACACTACAGGATGCACACGCCCCTTTCTTAACACAGATGATGTCAGCACCGTATAGGTACAGCAGGAGAAGGGGAGCCTCCCAGTAATGCGAATAGCGCGCTCTGCTAATGTGTTCCCCCTGTGTATCGTAATGTAATTAGGTAGGAATTTGAAACCTGTAAATACATGTGTGTGTGTGTGCATGTCCGTATGAAAGACATGTTAGTTTTGGCAATCAGGTGATCACACTACCTGATGCACATTACCCTTTCAAAGTACTGATGTAGTCAGCACCCTCTAAGTATATCCAGAGACGAGGAACTATCTAGTAAACTGAACAGTGCGCTTTGCTAATGCGTCCCTCCCACGTGTCATGACATAGATAGGTAGGGGAATGAATCCTGCATATGGCACATTTGCATGTGTGTGGGGGTAGTAGGGTGTGTGTAAATGCAAGTGTGAGGGAACAGATCCTTTTGGCAAATAATACTATACACCAGATGCTGCTTACCCCACCAGTAAACACAGGGGATGTCACCACACTATCAGCACAGCCAGACAGGGCTAGTTGGCTAGTAATGCCAATAGTGTGCTCTGCTACTGTGTCTATTACCATTGTCAGAGTACAGATAGGTATGTTTGGGTAACCCACAACTATCACGTGTGGTTGTGTCACACAGTATGACCTTGCGCGGGTGTGTGTACATACCAATGCATGCCATTGCCTAACCCAGCAATGGCATTGCACACATGATGTATGTGTGTGACACATACACAGAAATACCTGTGACCTGCAGTAGTTACCATGTCTGACACATGCTTTGTGTGGATAAATGGTATTAGCAATGTATACCAATATGACTGTGTGTCCTGCTGTGCAGGGTCCGACGTGGTATGTCCCTAGACAGTGTGGGTGTCTATGGTGAAAGACCTACAGCAGGGGATACACATCTGGTCTGGCCCATATAGTGTACATGTAGTCAAGGTACAGGTGCTGTATGTTCCCACCTGTTGTGGTAGTGGTAACATGTCATTCCACTGCATTTCGGTGACCACATGCTGTGAACCCGTCAACTAGAGTGTTGTAGCTACAGCAATGCTCACACACAATGTTCAGCTGGATGCAGTATGGCCTTATAAACACAGTTCATGGGACTGTCATATTGCCGCTGTTGTTATGGAGGATAGGTGGTCTTCCTGTGTATGTGAGGGTTGTGTGTGCCATGCTATGAACCAGATGGCATTCCGACACACTGTCAGCTGCACCTGAGTAGGCCCTGATGGTTTGTGCTGTGCCAACAACCTGGAGGTGTGTGTATCTGTGTTGACTCAGGATACCACACCCCTATCCATGTGTGTTACATGTGTAGGGGACGACAGGCATGGTAAGGGGCATAGCCTGTCAGTGATGAGTAACACCTGTGAGCCATGACTCATGCATCTGGTACTGCACAGACACTGCAGTTCACCGTGCTGAGGGCAGTGTCCGGTGCATGCATCCTCCGGTGTACACTGCTGTAGTTGTGTAGCAGCACTGTCAGTGTCCTAACCTGTGTGATACCCATGGAGGTCGCTATGTAAACCATGTCCTGCAGCATAAGGCAGTATGTGTGTACCAACGAGCCTTGCCAGTATACATCGGGCCATGTGTGTCACGTGCAAGATGACCCGTGAACAGCAATGTGGCTTCCCTAGCATGTAAGCACACGTTGACAGCCAGTGGATACCCTATGAATGACAGTGGAGACTGAGCATAATGTAGACATACAACAGCCTTCCCACATATAGTGGTAGAATACCTGGGGAGAGTATGTTGGCAACTAATATCAGGCTCATACTGGCCTGTGCCAAATGCTGAGAGATCCATTCTATGTTCCCTATCACGTAGTCCAGGGAGGTATGTCCCAGGCAGCCACACTGGCATGGTCAATGAGTGAGTCATATCTGTCCATGCCTCTGTCTGACCTGTATGCATGTGTGCTGTGGTGGACCATAGTGCCCCTGAGTCATATCACTGTGCCCTTCACCAGATACAGCCTGTTGAGCGGGACCCCAGTGCAGCACACATGACAGGTACCTGACACGTCTATAGCAGGTGTGTTGTGTAGCCCTACAGGCTGTGGGTGTGCGGTACAGGGGATGTGCGTGCTGTGTGTGGCATGTGCTGTGTTCCGACTGAACATATGCCTGTGTGCCAGCTGCGGAGGTGTGTGATGCACAGGCAGGCTGCTAGTCTGAGTCCCCACGTATGCCCCAGTGTGTTCAGCATGCTGTCAGTGTGTGGCAATGTCTGCCTGGTATTGTTGTCACTGTAATATCATGTATTGATATATTTATTGGTCCTACATATGTTGACTGGGATAGCCCAACTGGATGCATGTCCATTCCCAGGGTAGGCCCGTGGAGACAAGCTATGAGGGTAGCAGATACAGCATTAGAAAATACTAGCATGACATAGTACAAACAGATTATGTACAGAGATTACATAAGTAAGCAGGTCCAACATGTTCCACAGGTTAATGTCAGACCTGAGCACAAGCCAGGATTACATTGTATTTACACAGTACAGTGGTTCACACAGGTTACACATCCGAGTTAGCCAGGCCTGATACACTGACATAGCCAGTTACATGACAAATGTTGTTTGGGTCTACTGTTAAATGACCTAAGGTGGACATTAGGGTAATATCAGCTGGAAGTGGGTTCCAGGATCTACGTACAGGATTTGCAAAGACAGAATCACCAGCTGTGTTAATAGACTCGCTAGTCCGAAGCAGTACAATGTTAGAGGCTCGAAGCGGTCTAGGATTGTTATAGGGGGTGATTGTAATTTAAGTGCAGGAGTATTGTCTGGATTATACAGGATTTTATAGGCCATAATCAGTTGGTTATACTGTATTAGGCTGGGTATTGCAAGCCAACCAAGCTGATTTAGATTGATGCAATGATGTGTCCTACCAGGCGGGCCAGTGGCAAACCTGGCAATGTGGTTGTAGCAAATCCAGTGCTTGTTAAGGACAGTCTTGTTCATATGTGAGAGTAGAGGGGATGCATACAGAAGGGCTGCAACACAGTGTGAGCGAGCTAAGGCACCTATAGCTGGAGGGGCTAGGAAGGCTTTAATTCTGTAAAGTGACCCTAGCTTTCTATTGATGGCTTGGCTAATCTGGTTAACATGTATGTCACATGTGAGGTTATTGTCTATGATAACGCCTAATAGTTGTTGAGATGGGTCAGGGTAGAGTATTGTGCCATCGGTAGATGTTATGGTAACGGTGAACGTGGTAGACCTACGTGTTTGTGGAATAACAGCAGTCCAGTTTGATTGGGATGTAGGATCAGACGACGTTCAGAAAGCCAGTTTGCTATTGTATTACAGGTGGTCTGGGTAGCTGAACATAACTCTACTGGAGATGTGGCTGGGCAGATCAGAGTAGGGTATACAGCATATTGGATACAGCTGGCGTTTGGGATGACAGTATAACGGTTGTTAATGACGATGGAGGACAGCAAGGGCCTTAGGATAGAGCCTTGTGGTACTCTGAGGGTGTTTGGTAGACGGTTAGAGGGTTTGGTCTGCCAGAGGCCGGCCTGCTGTTGACCATGCAGGTAGGATTGACACCATTGGAAGGCTCCAGTATCTAGACAGTCTGTGCAGGGTGCAGAGTCCAAGTTGGTGATAAACCATATCGTATGCCTTTGAGTTATCCAAACAGAGGGCTGTGGATATATCATTGATGTTGCAGGTATGGCTTATGGTGTTAGTAAAGGCTAGGAGGCCTGACGGAGTGCTGTGATGGGAACGTAAGCCATGCTGAGTGTCTGCCATACTGCGATGTTGGACTAGGCGGTGCATGACTTGTCTATGACGAAAGTCACCATAACCTCTGCAAGTGGAGAGTGTATAGCTATTGGCCTATCAGTGGAGACGTCAGTAGAGCTGCCTCCTGTGTGAAGTGGGATTACATATGACATTTTACAGATGGTGGGAAAGTTAGATTCTAACATAGTACCTTTGATTACCTTTGAGACGGGGTAAGCAATAGCATCACCTGGTTTTGAAGGTACTCGGCAGGGTGTTGATCGGCACACAGTGTAGTGGGTTTCACTGTTACAACCAAGGTACGGAGGAGTGAAATGGCGACCGGTTGGCAGCTGGATGCAAGTAGTTTTCTAGGGGTGCTACTTTCGGGACCAGGGGAGCTAGGAGGTAGTTGGCAAGCTAGGGCCTGCACTGTCTCAGTAAAGGACTGGTCAAAGCTATCAGGAACGTCTTCAGGGGTATTATCATTAGTAGCAGCAGGGATTGGGTTTGACGTTTGTCCTGTACGTAGTATATATGACATGCCACCTGACAGGGTATGGCATCACTGGGTTCAGAGAGACCGGTCCCCAGACTGGCTGTGTGGTGGCATCCCACACATGTGTTGTATATACCTGGCCAAGGGTGATGGCTGACTGCATACATGTGGCAGCTGTGACGATGACACATGACCCACATAAACCACGACTGGACCATAGAGGCGATTCACAGGTTACCTTTGGACATGCCACCCTAGTAGTGTGATTGCCATGGTGAGTACCAACACATAGGGCCAATGGGGAACAACATACTGAAGGTGTGTATGTGTGGGTGGACTGCCTCTGTCTCATAGCACTGACATATATGACTGCACACGTGGGTATATGCCGGGTAAGACGTGTGCAATGTGTCACAGGCTACTCACATGTGTACAGGACAGACAGTGCCGTTCTGTCATGTGTAAGGTTGACATACATATGGTACGCTATGCAGATGTCAGTAGCCGTCTACAGAAGCACTGTAACCCTGCATTGCAGGTGTAAGCAGTGTTCCAGGGGACCCCAGGCGAACATGCATGCAAACAAGGCTACAGTACACAGGGCTGGAAGTACTGCATCATACAACGAAGAAGGGGTAACAATAACAGTAATTCACAATGCATATATGTAGGCACTGTCAACATGTACCCAGGAATACGCAGCACAGATGGCCATGGTGGAACCGATATTATGTCATACTTATTTGTGGTCTGGACAACATTGGTACTGCACACATATCTAGATGCGTGAACATACACATGGCATAGTTGTTGTGGGCATCTTGACACCATTACTGTACATGTCCACCATTGCATATCACTACTATGCTAACATTCCCCCTGTGCTACCCATGTATGCGGCTATCTGTTGACAACCTTACCACCGGCATGCAATTATGTGCAGCTGGTATGCTTTGGTATGTACTATGGGTGCAGATAACAATTCATGACATTCATACAGTTACTACAGCAGGCATGCTGGGGTACACACACAGTCATAGCAGCACACTGTACTGTTACCAACATGATACTACTAATACACGTCTATGTAGTCACCCTGTGCATCAGCAACGTGTTTACCTGTTCCCGCAATGATGTTGGAGATTGCAGGAGGTGGCACAGTGTCATCATATGCACAGGGTGTGGATTAGGTATGCCTGAGTCAGCCACTGATACCACCAATTGACATGTGTGTGTATGTGTGTTGGTGAGGGGCAGCAGTACAGGGTGGCCAGTGTTGCTGCAGTGTGTGCATGTATGTCGTTGCCCTAAGTGTTGACATTCCGCATGTGTGTATGCACGCACACAGTTCCACCTCATGGCTGCCATATACAGGGGTTTGTGGACAGCCACAGACTGCACCTGGCAGGCAGTACAGATCAGTGTCTGTGTGCACGGACACGGTACCTGTGCCTGGCAGGGGTGCTAAGGACCATATCCAGTACAACGCCTGACTGGGTACTGTCATCAGAAGCGGGAGTGTGCTGACTGGACACATGTCCCTGTTGGGACTGTCCAGAGCCACGCGCACGTGGTCTCTGGGGCATTCCGATGACAGCACAGACCCAGCATTGCTGAGGCTGCTGCTAGCACTATGGGGCCATGCGCAAGCCTGTTGCCATCTGCGCCGACTGCCAGCTGCTGCCGCTGCCGGCATACGGCCACGTTGACGCCGCAGACGCCCACCACTGCCCTGGCTCATGGACATCTGGTTGTGGAACTGCTGTAAGATGTCCCCACAACATCTGTCTATGACATCGGTGAAGTTACGGATAGCATCCGCAATGTCACGCATACTGTCTGTCATGGCTGTGCGGCATGCTCTGAGCTCCCTCAGACCCTGTCTGGTGTACCTTTCCATACGTGACTGAGCCTGCATGACAGTCCGAAACATCGTTGAGGTTGACAGACCTCGTTGGGCACGTCGACCAGAGGCAGTACGCCCACGGATGCTCCCACGAGAACCCATGGGCTACTGTCTGTGTGGTACCATCGGAGGACCCTGCCCATGGCTGCTGTGTGGGGATGCATGTGCTACAGGTACCAAATTACCCTGGTCTATGCCCGCTGTATCCTGTCCATCACCTAGGGACAATGGTGACATAGGATGTATAGGCAGGATGACTGTGCGCAATGATGGGGTTGACAGCTGTGTACTGTCAACTGGCTGACCAATGGCAGACCCTGACACACCTTCCTGTACCATTACACATATATCATCATTACCAGTAGCCGTGGCACAGGATTCAAGTTCCCTGCTGCAGGTCACCAGAGCAGCCCCAGAACCTGTGGGATGAAGACAGGAAACACAGTCTACATTCTCCAGACATTGTTACCAGTGATACACTTATACACACATGCACACATGGACACATGCACACGGGCACACATGCACACATGCACACGTGGACACATGCACACGTGGACACATGCACACATGTGGACACATGCACACATGGACACATGCACACATGCACACGTGGACACATGCACACATGGACACATGCACACATGCACACATGGACACATGCACACATGCACACATGTGCACATGCACACATGCACACATGCACACATGCACACATGGACACAGGCACACATGCACACATGCACACGTGGACACAGGCACACATGCACACTTGGACACAGGCACACCTGCACACATGCACACATGGGTACTGACACACCTGCACACATGCACACCCTGTAGTATACACACAGAGCACTACTGAGTTACACTACTGTTACTAGCATTATCAGGACTATTATAGGTTATGTTAAACACACTCACCAGCATGGATGGCCTGTCTCTCTGTAACCCTGGAGGGACCTGCAGGAATGATGAGATTAATGTTAGTGGGCACATCTGTCCCATTCATATTGCATATGATACAGTGTACAGAACAGTCAGGTGTACATATGGCATATATTACCTGCACGCTCCATGTCGTGCTGCTGTGTGGAACCAGCCTCCATCATAATGCAGGTGTACTGCTGTTGGTGTTCCGGGGCTGGAGCCACAACACTTAGGAGTAGCCCCTCCAGTCTGGTGAGGGGGGATGTGTGGTCACCCCACCTCCTGTGGCGACCTGTTGCCTGTGGATATCTGCTGCACGCTGCCGGACACTTCGGATTAAATTACTGCAGTGATGTCGTACCTGCTCATATGTCCTGTTATGCATGCCAATTTCATTTACCCTACGGACCAGGTCTTGCCACAGTGCGGCCCTCTCCTGCTGGTTCTGACTGGTGTGGGAAAACAGGATGTCATACTCCCAGACCAGGTTCTGGTGGATCTCCTCATCCTCCGCAACGGAGTAGGCGGGGTTACACTGTCGCACCATCTCCCTGGAAGAGAACACAGACAGGATATCAGCAGACCATGTCAGCAATGTATGGCACACATACTATACATATTATGCATGTGTAGTGATATACTACTACTCCCATATGTTGCATGTGTGTGTGCCATAGTGGATACACAGGTACATGGCCAGATATCAGTGCTCAGCCAATACCTGTGCAACAATACCTGCCACATTCCACACTACGTAGTAGCATGCCCCATCGGTCAACACACACTGACAGGTGCTATGCACAACCTCACTCTGGGGGTCCATGCCAAGGTACTGTATGTGGGACACCGTCCACTACTCTGCTGTGGACAGACGTTACATGGCCTGGATATACATATCCCACCACCACCACCAGTACAGTAGACTACATTGATATGTATGTGGTTAGACAGTTATTCACTTGCTGGGACTGGGATGGTATCCATGCAGCACACTGGGCCAGTGGAAGCCACAAGCCACACTGCTGACCCCTTTGCAAATGCTTACCACAGACATGCTGCGGATTGCATGACACTTGCACACACATGTCTAACCCAGACCCTATGCATAACGGTTAGGCATCCTGTCCAGTGGACCCCAGACAGAGGCAGATTGTATAACAATAGCAGGGGGCTACTGCAAGACAGAGCACATTCACATTAAGGGTAGGCATCTGTGGTCAACACTGATACTACGCTACAGTCCGTCATAACAACAGCCACAGCCTACTCTGGGAGGGTAATAGACACAAACACTCTGGATGACCAGAAGGCCTTCTTCAGTTATGTTACACATACGGACCACATGCCTCGGATATGCTCTGTGTTAGTCCACACCTACTTAACATTCACCAAACACATGCATATTGGCAACATTCCTGCAGTCATGTTCGGTGCACATATCCCCCCTCCCTCTCCCTCACCTTCGGATATTTATCACAGCTGGGTGTAACCTCCCTATCATCGCACATGTCCAGGTGAGGGCTGCCCTCACTGGAGGAGAACACACAGCATCACTGTGACCTCGTGGTCCCCCTGGATGTGTGCTACCAGCACTCTGAGGGGACATACCACCGCATGTAACACTGATAGTTTATCTTGGCCGTGCTACAGGATATGTACCTGGACAGCGGCATACAGCAGCAGTGGTCCCACAACACTAAGGGGACACCTCGACTGACCCTGGGAATTACCACATCATATGCATAATGGGCCTGGTCTGCTACGCTATGGGGTACTGCAGTATGGGATGCATGTGCAGTGACATCAGGTACCTGCAGACACTTGTTCCCAGCCAGTGTGCCTTTGGGATGGGCTGATCCTGGCTTGGGGCCTGGCTGACATTTCAAAGCAGCCACTACAGCCATTGCTAGGCCAACGCACAGACACATGCTACCAGGATCCTGGCCTATGACTGCTTGACATGTGATGTGTGGTCATCCCCTTTTGTTGGAACTACGTACACACAACATATCACATGGACATACCTATGGATACAGACCTAGGACACATTTGGAGGGTTCACAGAATGCACACTGTTAACCTGCTACTTTGCATTACCTCTGTATGTCGCAGCTGGTTGCGTTCCACAGCTTCTGCTTGCTGCTGCTATTACTGTCACTGCTGACAGCTTCAGGGTAGGGAGAGTCACAGTGTGTTTTTTTTTTATTTTGGTGCTCTCTCTCTCTCTCTCTCTCTCTTCCACTTCTCGGCCTCTCTCTGTCTGCTTACAGACAATGCAATTAATTTATTGCATGTGGGGAGTGTTAGCACTGGATGCTTTTGTAGGTATTTGCATAGGTCCATGTGATGGCCTCTGCACCAATTGAAGGCCAGCATTTGCTAATTGCATACAGCCGGTTGTGTACTGATTGCAGTTCTCACTGTGATTTCAGGTCAGTGCTATAAAAGGGTATGGGTGATAGGTGTTGCCCTTTCAGATTGTGTGGGCGGGGACCATGCTGGTATGCTGTGGACAGTGTTCTGTGACTGTAAAGGTTAGTATCTCTCTCATGCTTCAGGCTGTGTTGTATATTCACAGTTCTCCATTCCTCTTTCATGTTCCCTGTAGCAAGTGTGTATGCACATTGACTCCTACAAGTATATCTAGATATATTTATATATATATATATATATATATATATATATATATATATATATATATATATATATATATATATATATATATATATATATATATATATATATATATATATATATATATATATATATATACATACGCATACATATATCTATGTACTTTAACTGACCTTATTATCTACAGGCTGCCAACTAGCATGGCTGTTTCTTTTCACACACTACTATTATGGATATCCATTGTTTGTGACATTTATTTTAAATGGCATGCTTTGTGTACTACACATCCTATATTCCCTTTACATTCATCCCTACTTTTACATGTTATATTTATTTTAGCACAATGTGTTTGTATAAGAGTCATGGCTTGGTGGTAGGTTGTATAGACTAGTGTTTTCAAGGTCCTGGGTTCGGGACTGACAGTGGGAGTTTATTTTTCTTTTGAACTGAGTACAGGACCTGTCAATCACAGTGACTAAGGCACTTTTAAGCAGTTGTAACCGGGCTAGCGCTGGTTTGCGCGGAGCTCACGCATGCGCACTGGCGGTTAGCTCTGCGCACACCCGGTTACAACCGCTTAACAGTGCTTACTATGGCGCACACCCGTGCTATTTTCTTTGAAAGAAAAGAAAATGGGGAGACAGGACAGTGGTGAAAAAGGGGTCACAAAGAGGGTAGGACAGTAGGGAAACAAGCTTGGGATGTGCAGGAGGGATGTAGGTAAGGCCCATAGCTGCCCATTTCTTCTGCAGCAACAGCTGTGCATATGTTTGTAATTTGGTGTGACATTTGAAACCTTCCACCCCTGGGAGAGGTGTCAGGACAACAATAATACTTGTTGTACAGCCAATTGTAATTGATAGGTTCCATGTCCAGTGGACATGTGTGCGGAATGGGCAGCTATGTATGGGGTGTAATTTTTTTGTGGGTACAGAGTGCCCTTTTTTTTTTTTTTTTTTCAGGTAAGAGTGGTATGTCAGGTGAAGGAAGTCGGTTCAGCTGGGGAGGTAGGCTGGGTAGGTAAACAGACAAGACAAACAAGACGCATACAGGGGCGGTGTATGACACGTGTGGGGGGTTACACAATTGACGGGGACGGAGGTTGGGATGTCCAGAGCCCATGAGCCCACAGATGGCAACAGTGGAACTGATATCCCCACCCATAGGCAGTTGCCACTGTTCCTTCACTTCCCAGGACGGGGCTGTGCTGGGGGCTGTGTAGGTGGGGCAATGGGCATGCCCATTAGTTGTGCCACCCATGCCTCGAGCTGGTGTAGGGGCTCAAGGACAGAGTCCCGAATCTCCCTACGCACCACAGTCCGGACGCTACGGAGGGTGAGAGGTAGATCTCCTCCGGCCACACTTGCAGAGGGGCGGCGAGCCCCATCCCCTGCAGCGCTTCCACCCGCAGGTGGCACAGGGCCACCGGAGGAGGGTCCAGACTCGGCACTAGTGCCAGGTGCACTCGCCAGCTGAGGTGGGAGAGGTGGGTCCGCTGGAACCCGCCTTCCCTGTCGTTCTATGTTTTGCATTATGTCATGACAGTTTGGGTTAGTGACATATAATACCATTCACAGTTAGTTGTAACAGCATGCATTAGTATTCCCATTAACCAAACACCCAGATATTCACACCATTGAACAGCGTGCATAACACATGCATAATTTGAACAGAAATACACAGTCCAACAACATGCAGGGTTAATTGATGGCTACAGTCCATCAGGTGTGGGTGTATGAACAGGGCAGATGCATCAACAGACATGCAAATATATATGACCCAACTGGACAAACGTCCAGGGGTGTTAATTGTGATTGCACATACCATTTTCACGTGGAATGGGTTATAGGTGGTTATAGGGTGGGGTAAATAAGGTAATATTAACACCTTCGAATACCAATACATATGCTGTACATTTCTAATAGCTACAGTTATATACACACTACTGTTCTAACTACAGTGTCCTATATGTTAACTACTTCACCTTGCTGATAGGACTGTTACTGCAACATCACTATACATTTTAGTGTTCTTCATACACATTCATATCAAGCTTTGTTCAGATACATCATCCTGCTCCTTTTGCTTTATATACCTGTAGACAAGTGTGGATGTTTGGTATATCAGACAATCATCCTATCTGCGTATTTCAGACTGGGAGCAACATATCCAGATTTTGGGATACACATTCCACATGCAGCAACACTTTGAACAGATTTTGCTGTTTGGTTCTGAGTCTCACATGCATTTAATTCTGTCTTGACTGCAGCATACTTTATTCAGGGGTTATTACAACTGTATTGTTGGATTCATGACACTCTCTCACACTCTCTCACTTGCTTTCATGTTACTATTCAGGATGGTACTTCTAGGCTTTATTGACATGTTTTAACAGTAGTTATTACAATAGTTTCCAGCAGTCTCACTTCTGTCATGTTTCAGTATTTCCACAGGGATATATTTCACACATGTGATTTCATCATCTTCTGCAGCTATACTTTACATCCTGCTGCAGGTTGTGTACTATTTTCTTACAGGCAGGGCATTTTTATTTCTGAATATATGTTGGACAGTTTCATGTTTAGTTTACACTTACAGGCTGGGAACTCTTGTAATCAAGCAATACTTACATACACTTTCACACTGTTACTTGCAGATTCTATTCCTTACTGGCTACACTGCACTCTTTTGCTGACTGTCATACTTTTATATTTCTTTACAGTTAGTGGTAGTGGATTACTGACCTGCCTGGTGGCCCAACCGCACCAGCCTATCGCCATAGGCTCTGCGGTTCGCAGAACGGACACCTGCAGCTGTAATATAAATGAAGTAATATTGGAATACACATCTCCATAATTTCAACTAGTTTAACTTTTTACATACATAATTAATTGTTACTTACTTAGTGGTGGGGCGTTGGGTGATTGCCGGGCCTCCTGGATCCAAAGGTTCAGTTGGTCCTGCTTGCGTCTCTTCAGGTCCGCATGGTGGTGACGGACCTGCTCACCTGTCCTTGGAATCCCTGTGGCACTGGTGAGTTCATGAGCCAACCGGTCCCACGCCTCAGCCCTGTACGCTCCCCAGAAGACCTGGCCCTGCATGAGTTGGGCCTCATGATTGTGGACTAGGAGCCAGGCCATGTACCTGGACTCCTCAACACCCCACCTCTGCGCTCGAAAGCGACTACCCTCTCCTACACCTGACATTCTGCCTGCAGGTCTGTTCTACAATCGTTTATGCTGTGTATTCCCGCCTATGGGGCTTATATAGTCCGTTTTTCCTGCACATATCTGTGATTGGCCATTTTGGAATTGTATCAACTTTAGTAAACCTGCATTGTCATGCTCTAGTTTGTATTCATTCCTATATATTAGCTATTATTGCATTTAAAGGTACTGCTGTCATGGCTTAGTGGTTCTGTACCTTGACTATGGTGTATAGTATCCTGAGTTTGAACCTGGCCACTGCTTTTTATTTTTCATGACTGTCTAGACATGCTGTGGGGTGTGTCTGTGTAAAGGCAGTTTTGATACGGCTTGCTCAACGTTGCCCGTCGGTTAGCTTGTTTGCGCGGTGCGCAAGCGGGGTACACTGCTTTAAGCCTCATTTGGCTATCGGCACGCATATTACGCTCAGCTCAGTTAGGGGCACATATGTTTAGCGTGTTAAACCTATGCTCAGCTACCGGCACTTATTTTGCACCAGTTAAACCACTGCTCATCTACGGGCACATGCACTCACCCTGTTAAACTGTAGCTCAGCTATGGGCACATCTGGCATTTTTTATTCTTTTGTTACCTCACATTTCTTCAATATAAATGGGCTATTTCATTACAATTTACATATATTGCGGTTTTATGTGTACATATTTGTCAGGGACTTGTTTCCTGCTTATTTTGCAAAAAAAAAAAAATGGTGTTGTGGGGGCTCGAACCATGAATGCCTGCTCTGCAGCCAACATCTCTACCGCTACGCTATTGCTTCCTGGCTTATTTTGCATATTTAGTTCTTATATGCTTTCCCATTGACTGCTAACTGTAGCTGCGCTACGGGCATTCCCGCGCAAACGAGTGCACTCACGGTTAAACATTTTTACAATTTAAAAAATATATGACATGTTCATTTATATTTCTTTTATGTTTGATAGTCTGTAGGGGCATGTGTTGTGTTGTGTTTATTCACATTTCCGTGGACTCTGTTGTGGGTGTCTACTTTGGGCACTTTTACACTTCTGGGGGAGTGTCCGCTTGCAGGGCTTAGCCTACGGACACGCCCCCACATGTCTTACACGGACCGTGTTAGACTTAGGTGTGATTCAGCATGCTCTCATGAATATGCAGAGCATGCTGACATCACTCCGTTTAACTGCAGCCTCCGTGTAAGAGTTATAACTCTTACACGGAGGCTTCGTGAATCCTGCCCATTGTCATTCCTAAAAGTGACAATGATATAATGTTTCAAATATGAGAACCCCCTGGTCTACTTATTTATGTATAAATCTAGTTTTAAGAACAGGTTTAATACAGACTTTTTTTTATATATGTACTTTTTATATGTGCATTTTTTTATATGTGTATTCATGTGTATTTTTTATATATGATTTTTATATGTGTATTTTTAAGTTTATTATGCATTATTTTTAGAGACATACACACTTTAATAGGATGGGAGGTGTAGACTTAATTATGTAATGACATTTGTATTCTCACTGGTGGAATGTGCTTTAAATAGATTTGTAGTTGGAGTATGGTTTTGTCTGATGAAGCAGTTGATACAACTGCGAAAGCGCTCACAATAAAATGTTTTGCCTTTTAACTGGAATTGGTCTTTATGTGGATATATTCTGCCTTGGTTCACTTCATTATTTGTTTTTATTACTAGTTACAATAACTCTACACCATCCAAAAGAGATAATTCTATTAGTAACCTTATTCTATGGTTCCTGCATACTAACCCATTTGCAAAACTCCTCCAAAACTAAAATGGAACAATGCTGCAACAAAGTAGTGAGATTTGCAACAATCTCAAACTGCCATACACATCACTGTATATCACTATAAAAACTAAATTGGCTTGAACTATCAAACCAACTAACATATACACACCTAACTACAATATATAACATAATATATAAACCCACTGCCTGTCCAGCTCTAGAAACCTAATCAAACAATACAAACCTAGCAGAACACTCAGATCCAAATATAAAAACCTACTCAACACCCATAAATCTTCCAAAAGACTGGAAACATTTTTATACTCATACTCTGTCTGAAAATTATGGAACGCCCTCCCACCAAACATTAGGCTAATTCCTAGTCTCTCTATAAAGCTTTCTTAAAAGAACACCTAAACAAATCATGGCTATGCACATGCCTAACTCCAGGCTAACCTCCCCTCTAACTCTCTAGATCACATCATCATAGTACACTAACCTCTTTCCTCTAAATCTAATCTCCTTATTAATCCCAATAACATTATAAAAGTCAAGCCAGCAATTAACACCTGTGGCACACTTTTTACCTTGCATTCTACAAGTATTTTCTAAAGCGTAAACATCTGATTGACAGCCTCCAATGTGTATTGTGATAATCAAGTACAATCTAAGCAATTACTCTCACCTCAAGGAAGACATTTTCCAACTATGTATTCATGTAAACTCTAAATAGTCAATGTTAATTGTCTAGTATTGTAGAAGAAACCATAAGTGCTTGTTCACAAACTTCCATTTGTGTTGTCTCATATAAGTAACAATTTATATAAATGTGTAACTAAGTTGTAAATGTAGAGCTTTTCTCCCCGGACCTCCACTGAAAACGGGTTATGTAACCCAGACGGACTCTCCCGGTAAGCAAATGTCAAATAAATAATGAATGAATACATACATAAATAAATAAAGTGTATAAATATGGAAATGATAAGAGTATGGATACTATGTAAATATGAAACAAAATGATATAGATAGATTAGATGAAAAATTGTTTTGTATAATCTCAACTGCCTGAAATGAAAGAATGAATGAGATAAAATCTTATGGGAAATGGGTTCTGTCAGAAATTCTGAAGAAAATAAGATTTTTGTTGTGGAAAAAATGAGGGAATTGAAAGTTTAAAATTTTGAAATATATGAGTTAATTATATACAATTGCAAATAATTGTAAATGAGTTGTAAAACCTGTATGTAAAATGTATATATTATATATTGTGAATTTTAATAAAGGACTCCTACTCTTTGGAGCTAGTAGATGGTACTGGTGGCTTCCTACAGCAGCAAGGAAGAGGCCTAAGGGAAGCAGCAGCATGGAGGAAGGGAGAAAGCTATGGAGAGTTTGGAGGTGGAAAGTGAGAATTTGGAGAACAGTTTGTTTAATAATGTAAACAAAGATTAATCTGCGTTGATGAATGAGCAGCATTTAGCTGTCTCCATGGAAAAGGAAGTAAGCAAGTCTGTTGAAGTGGTGCATATAATAGAACTCATCAAAGTGGGAACTTAAGATATACTGGCCTGCATAAATCACATTTCTTTTGTGGGGACCTTTCTCATTTATTTAATGATTGTGGCAAGGTATAACATATCCATTGTGTGGAAAAGGACATATGTCGAGAAGGCGTGTGCCTGAATCCAGGTTGTGTAAAAAAGGGGACTTTTGAATGGATTGTCACGAGCAAACAATAAATAGTCAAAAAGAAGGGGAAATGAAGAAATACCCAAGAAAAGACAACAACAGGCTTGGGGAGAGGGTGAACTAGGTGAAGAAGAAGACTTTGTAGAAGAAGAATAAATATTAAGGGGAAAATGAGGGGAGAGAGAGAGAGAGAGTGCATGCAGGAAGAGAGGTCAGGAGAAGGAACTGATACTAATAATTTTTGAAGTACTTGCCAGTGAAAAATCTGATTCTGAGGATAAAGGATTATTTGTACATAAACCCATGAGAAATATTCAATTGGGAAAAAATGAAAATAGAAAAACAAAATGTAATAATATTTCCTATTTCCACTAAACTTAAAAAGAAGGAAAAGCAATGTGTTTAGAGTTTTTTAATAAAAAATGAATACTATTATGAACACTATACATAGGATAAGGATATTGGAATGGTGTGGTAAATGTGATGTGGAAATTATTCTGCTAGATGATGTAAGAATACTAGCAAGTGAAGAAGGACTGCAAAATGAAAATTGCAGGGTGGAAAGATAATATGAAACTTAGGAAGTGAATGTTGTTCTAGTGTGGCTATATTTTGTGCAAAAACATAGTGAAAATACTAGATGTAGCAATAAGGATGTTAACTGTTGTGGGTGTGAGGTGAAGAGAACTTGTTTATAAAATTATAACAGTATATGCATATACATAACTAACAAGGAAAGCAAAAGTCTGTTTTATCTACTATTAAACTATGTGGTTATTAGCATGTAAATTGTAATTGCATTCACTTTAATTGTAATTTAAGGGAAATTTAACAAGGAATTGAAATATAAAAAACACAGAAAGTAATACAATGTAGTACATTAGCTGTGCGGAACAAAGGTGTATGGACCTATAGAAGAAATGCACTTGGATTTAAAAAGGATAATTTATATTAACAAACATTTTGCTTTGGCATAGTTGTTGACATCTTCCCTTCATAAACACACAGTACAGGGTTTGATTCTCACCTCAAATTACTAGATAGGCTTAAAATAGCTTTTCAAGTTAGTTAGCCTAATACTCACCTATGAATCAAAAAGACATCTCCTACAAAAGGCTTGGGGATAGCAGACTGTCATATGTTTGTGAAGGGTTTTTGAGACTATTTATCAATATGGATGGATATCATGCAAGAAAGGGAGTATATTAAAATAGGAAAGGGAATAAAAATATAAATGAGGAATTATGGGATATAATTGGATAGCATAAAGCACTGCAGTTATGGAATGATTATATTACCCTGAATTACTCCTATGAAAATTCATTTGGACAGTGAACTGAATTTTAAAAGAAGTATAAAAAAGATTTTTTTTTCCATTGACAGGATAATATAAGAAAGGAAGAAAAAGTGAAGTATCGGAAAATGGATAGAAATGTATTAAATAATTGAGAGAGTAATGCAACAGAGTATTATGATATGGGAAACAAAATATATAGAAGAAATCAAGAAAAATAAGGCATTACTGTATAAGCAGAGATATTATTTACAATGGAGACGGGAGGACGTATCTGTATATTTGACTAATATAGTAAAGAAAAATATTAGTATAATAAGAAAAATGAAAAATGTAAGAGCAACACAACAGCAAATTGAAGCATTGTAGTACAGCATATGGAAAAATTGTATCTGAGTAACAAAACGAAAATAAGAGAGAATGAAAAGTACAAAAAAAAAAAAAAAAAAAAAAAAAAACAAAGCATCCAGAATGTGTAAAAGAAAATTTTGAAAAATAAATTATTATTACTGAATTGGCTTAAGTACTTAGGAATAGGAAAGGAAATGAAGATTCAGAATCAGGCCTGGATGGTATAGAGTACGGAATATAAAAGAAATCATTGGTTGGTAATGGTGGTATTTTATAAATATACTGAATGAATCGTTGAAAGAAGGGATTGTTTATGAAAAGTTATGTAGTGAGATTTTAAAATGTATATGGGAGAAAGATGAGAAGAATAAAATAAAAAATGGGGATCCACCACACTAAATAATACAGATTATATTTTTATAAGAATAATACAGAGGAGAATGGAAGGAAGAATGAAGTGTATAAAAGGGAACAGATGTGACAGAAATTGTGGATGATATTAAGTAAAATTGAGGAGGTGAAAAGGATGGTAGGTGATATTAGCATAGCATAGCATTTGGTAAAGTAGGAATCAGGAGAAAGTGTATGTCATCATATCAAAATAATAGCATCAGAATGCTGGTGAATGGATAGCTGAGTAAAAAATATGCATGAAGTGTGGTATAAAAAAATGCTGTCCTAGGAGTGGAAAGTTGGTAGATATGCTTTGTCTCTGCCAAATGGTGCACTGCTACAGTTATCCATCTCTACAAAGGATGAGTGACTACAGACCCTGGGAACTATCACCCCATTAGCTTGATGAGTCTGATATGCAAAGCTATGGAAAGCATCATTATGGACCTAAAAACAAGGATATAGGAAATCTCCAAACTCTGGATCCCACACAGTTTGGATTTGTGAAGGGTAGATCATGCCTGCTCGACTTGGTCGACTTCTTTGAGTCAGTCACCAGAGCTGTGGATGAAGGCAATGTGGTTCATACAGCCTACCTTGATCTAGCCAATGCTTTTGATACCGTTCCCCACTCAGGAATCATAGAAGAACTCACTAAGCTTGACATCAATCCCTATATCACTAGGTGGGTTGCAAATTGGCTCACAGATAGAACCCACAGTGTGAAAGTAGCTGGCTCCAAGTCAGACTGCCAATTAGTCATGAGTGGAGTTCTACAGGGTTTGGTCCTGGGTCCTCTCCTGTTTGGTATCTACTTCTCTGAAGTCCAGGCCAACACAAAGAGAATCTGGCTGACATAGTTCACAGACGATTGCAAGTTGGGAGCTATTATTAATTCCCCAAGTGATGTTGACATCCGACAGAATGGCCTCACTATGACCAACGACTGGTATCAGAACCATGGCCTTAAGCTCAATGCCAAAAAATGTGTCATCATCCCCTTTGGGAAAAACTCGGTTCCCATAAATTACCACATTGATGGTAGTCCACTGAAAACAGAAGACTTTATAAGAGATCTAGGAACAAAGGCTGACAGCAACCTCTATTTTTATTACCACATTGCCACTGTGGTCAGAAAGTCCTTCTAGGTGGCACATTTCATTGCTAAGACTTTTGCATCCAGGAAGAAATAGGTCATTGTCTCCCTCTACTCTTCCCTCATTAGGCCAGTCATCGAGTGCAATGCCCCATTTGGCATGTACCTCACTAGACACCTGGAACAACTGGAGAGACCACAAAAGTACTTCAGAAAGAGGATCCTAGGCCTTAAACACTTGTCCTATATGGACAGACTCAAAAAACTCCAGCTATTCTCTGTCTCATATCACCTACTTGGAGGCGATCTCTGCTTGACTTACAATGCCATGTCTGATCCAGCTCTGTTAGAAATGCTACATCTAAAGAAATCCCAATCCCTCCACACCACATACTCCAGAGACCTCAACCTCATTACCACAATTAACAGAACATGCTGGAATGACAGGTTCATAACCCAGATACTGCCCATGCCCACCTCCTTTTAGGTTCATAGGTTCATATGTGTGTACTAAGCTAATAGCCATGGCACCTTTACAAGCCTAGCCCATAGGATTACCCTAGCATCGTGCCACCCAACCTTAGTTCCCAGTGCCTCTGTCAAATAAAGTCACTGGAGTGATCCCTGGGGTGAATTTTCTATTTCCCATCCACTCCTTAAGATTTCTCTTGAAGAGGGCAGTGAGGTGCTCTGCTTGACATGTGTGGGAAGTCTATTCCATAGCATGGGCCGTCTCTGGGTTATGAACCTGTCCCTCCAGCATGTTCTATTGATTGTGGTAATGAGGTTGAGGTCTGTGGAGCAGAGGGATTGGGATTTCTTTAGATGTAGCATTTCTAGCAGAGCTGGTTCTAAACTCAATGCTGACAACTTTGTGCATGTTTGGGTGAGAATTATATCCTCTGGGGGGTGGGTTATACTATTTTGAGGCATGTACCACCCAGTACATGTCCCATTGTCTGTCTTTACAAGACCTGCTTATGTCATTCACCTTAGAAGTACCTTTATACACTTGTCAGCTTTCTAAGCTCTGTGGCATGTGCAATAACTGCATAATACTATAGTGGAAATACTTAGATATGTAAGGGTTCTAATCTCAATACCGGCAACTATAGTAGAGTGTGTGAAGCATAGCCCATGTGGCTGTTGTGTGTGTAGGTTATACCATTTTAAGTCCTGTTGACCCCCCTACCCATGACATCACTTTAAAGACCATGTTAATGGTATCTGTCTCACATGCACCATTTAACACTATAGAGCCCTTACCAGTCATCTGTACAGATGTACATGGGATATCGACATGTTTGTAAACTATATGTGGTCTGTGTCCCCTGAAAATGAGCATTCCTGTGATATCATTGCTAAATATGTCACAGTTACCATACAGACACACATGCCAGCGTCAGACATTGTACCTGACTGACACATCATTCTGATACAAAGTCTGTCTCTCTATCACTTGTGCAGGTTTGTAGGATCAGTAGATGAGACGAATCTCTATGTCTGGTGGATTATCCCATAATCCATGAAGGCATTCGCAAGATTACCTTTTGTAAGAAGTTATGTGTTATGTCCCAGGCATATAATCTATGTGGAGCAGGTCATGTGTACACAGCACTATAGTACATACAAGTGGATACATAAGGTTACTAATATGTTTATTGGCAATTGTGTATGTATTTCTGTATGCATAGCCCCTGTGGCTGTCTTCAATGTGTGTGTGTGTGTGTGTGTGTGTGTGTGTGTGTGTGTGTGTGTGTGTGTGTGTGCGATGAATATACCATTTTGTGTGCCTCTTCCACCATGTGAACTCCCCCATTGCCAACCTAGTGTCATCCCATAAAGATGTTATCCACCGTACAAGCACAGTTACACAATTTCTAACAGCAAGCCACTGTGGTGCAATGGTCATATTACTGTGTATTGTACATTAATAGATGGATAGGTCATCTACCCTGATAAGTGTCAACTCCATGTGCATGTGTGTCTTAATGCATGTCCCCACCCAGCGGCGTGTGTGTGTGTATGTGTGTCACATGGCTCTGACATGTTTAAGGCCTCTGAACCCACCATTGGCAATCCTAACAGCCCCTGCAATTGTCATCCACTTCAATAGTAGTGGCAGACACTGCCACACTACAGCACCGCACTGCTATCTGTATTATGTATCTGGCACTATCTTTCATAAGACTGTACAGGTAGGAACTGTGCTCAGCCCTTCACCAGCTGCCCCATGTATGGGACTATGACTCTCTGTGCAGTACTAGCACGAGAGGCCAGACATGCATATGAGATGGCAGACACGCATGCTTGTGATTGTCAGGTTTACTAACACAGCTGACCTGTGTCAGGAATACATACGCCAAACCTGTCATGCACAGTACCAGGCATACCCTCATCAACTGTATGACGATCGAGTGGATGTCACAGAAATGGCAGGGATAACATGTGCTGATAGCTGAATCTGTTGCAGTTGAAATAATGGCTAAGCTTGTAAGGGACCTAGTACCAGTAATCAAGTAACCTCCTTTGTATGTGTGAGCCTGCAGTCCTACAGAACACCCAGGTGACAAGTAAGGCTAGGTGGCTGTGTCAAGGGTATGTATTCAAGGTCACAATGTCTGCCACAATCACCCCTCACACTTGGTAAACATGTACATATACAGCTGTACCTTGGCTATGAAAAGGGCACTGTGTTTCCACTCCACCTTACTCATCATTGCTACTGTCAGCAGGTCAACAGCCTGCAGACACACAAACACATGGAACACAACCAGAATACAGTACCTGACACTACAGTCAGTCAGCAGTACTAACAGCAATAGTGCATCATGGCTAACACGGTACATACACCTTGATGTGTACCCATAACTACTGCCAGCAGACTGCACCTTACACAGCATGGCATTGCTACACTGTACTATAGTCACCCTGTGCATCAGACCCATATGAGCATACCTGTGCATCAATGGTATGGATAACAAGGTTGTGGCACAAGTATCATCACATGCGCAGGGTCTGGTGTTGGATTGCCAGAGGCCTAAGCTGGGCCATATGGCTGACAGCATGTTTGTGTGTGTGTCTGAGGGGGTGATGTTCAACTGTGCCATGAGAGGAGCTGTGTGTGTCTGGTGGTGACTGGCCAGTGATAGGGATGTGTGAATGTTTGTCTCCAAACCATCAAGTGATGTGGATGACCGACACAGGGCTATGTTGGACAGCCGTGGACCATACATGGCAGGATGTATGGTTCACCGTCTTCCAACAGGGATGCGGTAACTGGTTCTGCCAGGAGTATTACTGGTACCGCCAGGCCCAAGGACAGATGCAGTACTACTCCCTGATGGTGACTGCTGTCTGCTGGATCCACATGCCTGATGGGACTGGCCAGGACCACATGCCTATGACCTGCTCTGGTGTGGTGTGGACAGCACCCTCCCTTTGGTAGTGCTGTTGGCAGTACCAACAGCACTACCAACAGCACCCTCCCTTTGGTAGTGCTGTTGGTACTGCCAATACAGGACTTTGAATGTGCACAGCCATGTGGGCTCACAGCTGATCCTGTCACTGATGTACGTCCGGCTGGCCAATGCCTATTCCCACCACATGTTCAAGCACAGACATTGCACGGATGAGCAGTGACAATGTCTCACCCGACTGTCTATCCACGACATCAGCAAGATGACGTATGGTATCACAAATGCCATGGAGGTTGTCACGCATGACGGAGTGCTGCATTCAAAACCCTGAGCATCTGACTAGTGTTGCAGTCAGTACATGCCTGGGCCTCCATGAAGGACTGTGTCATGCATCTGGTGACATCTGATGTGGCACTTGTGGCAGGGGCTTGAATGGTAGCATTGGTCTGTCAAGCACCCTGTCCATCTGCCTGCATGTGACCTTGCCTGCTCTCTGCCTATGGCTGGTGTCTACACTCACACTCACCATATTCAACACACTAGCCTGTTCCATGTCACCACCCTTAACGTGTCCATTATCCGTGGCTGCTGGGGACCAGGTATGTGTGGGCATACAGACCGTGTGCAGGGACGTGGTGGGTGAAAGTGGGATACAAAACAACGGCACAGATTCAGGCACCGACAACCCCACCTGTACCACACTATGACCACCATCATCATGGGAGTCTGCTAAGACAGTGATATCAAGTTGTGAGGGGGAGGCAGAGCAACCCCTGTGTTCACCTGCGAGGGGAAGACAACATATGTAAATTAATACCTTGCAGTAGTATGTTTGCTGATACACACACACACTCCTGGTACAGTCTGGCACAGCTGTGACACCTATGTGCCCTTCACGGCAGACCTTATGGTAGTTCTGCCTGCCACAATCCATCTCTTTCACTGGTACTGTAAGGCCCGCAATGAAGGATGTAAAATCCCACTGTGAGATGAACCTAGTAGCAGAATGGTAATTGTGGCCAAGACCAAGGCTATTGGAGTGAGCTATACAGTGTCACCGAGTGCATATCCCTGTACTGCAAGAGCTGACTTACTGCTGTACAGACCCCACAAAATGACAAGGTGTAACAATATGTGATGATAACTGATGAAGGGACAAGACTATACACTATCAGTGCAGTACCTACACAATTCAGACTCACAGGGATTCATTTCAGACAACATAGCAGGACAGTCTGCAATACATACAGGAAATATGTAAAGCACTAGGTGCATAGCCTCATAAGATGATACCAGGCCATTGGCCTTGATGCCCTCATAAGCCTGGCCCAGACTTTTACCCATGTCCCTTCCAAGCCAGCACCTTTTTCCCCTGTCCAGCTGGGACACACACACAGGATCCCAGGGGTATCCCATCCATTTCCCATACAGTCATCCAGCTTCTTCGTCAAGAAGGCTATACATGCACTTTGCTAGACATGGGGAGAGAGTGTATTTTACAGACAGTGTATTGTGTGGGACACTACACTATCCTGCCAACAAGTTTTATACATGTCACAGACCAGGTGAGGGCCATGTGTGTGTGCGATGTGTGAGTGGGGTTTGTCTTACAGATATGCAGAAACACCATCAAGGCTGGTTTGGAAATGGCCTTGTATGCCAGACACAGATCATCTATGATCAGTCTGTATGAGACTGAGTACAGGGACAGAGCTTTCAGCCTACCTGTATTGGGTAGGTGTTACAGACCCTGGATTTGCCTGGTCAGGATCCTCTGTGATCTCTGCAACTTCTGCATTTGCTTGGCAAGGTACATGCCAAAGGAGCCATTGTACTTAGTAATGCATCTGCTAAGGGTGGGATACAGGGAAGTTGTGGCCTACTGGTTCCTGGATGACATACCTGTATTTATGAGGTGGGTGATGTAGACAGCCTTCCATACAATGGTGCCCACACAGTGGGAAACTGTCAGGCTGCTACCAACCTTGGTGCACAAGTCACCTCACACCTGATTGCATGCTCAGTACATTATTACTGTCATAATTAGTGTGGATGACATCTGCCACAGCAGGGAGAATGATGCCTCTCCTTGCAGTCTGTTTGCAAAAATGCTTCTTGCATCAGTCATTAATTGGGTGAGGGCTTCTTGGGGGATGCTCACATCAATAGGGGAATGTAAGACAGTGCTAGCTTGCAAGCATCTGTACACCTTGTCAGCCACAGACCACTGCTTTTGTCTTGTACCTCAGATACATATATCTCAAACAGTAGAGGCCCCCAGACTGATCATTGGGGTACACTGCTTTGGAAGACTCTACCACTAGAGGTGGGTTCCACTACTCTGACTGAGAAGGTACTATCATTGGGCCAGTTAACCACCCATCTGGTAATATACATGTTGATGCCTAGCTGTGTAGGCGTATGTATCCTGGCTGCCTGGGGATTATTGTGAGAGAATTGTGCTAGGTGAAGGTAGGCATTTTTCCCTCATCCCTGTGTTTGTTCACTACTTCAGAGAGGTTGACTAGGTTTAACAGGTCTGATCTCCATTTGACAATACCATGCTGTGTGGGCTTAGGCATTTTGAGGTTGCTGATCTCCCTCTACATAATGTCTTTGATATTGCCTTCCATGTCTTTGCAGACCATGCTGGTTAGGCTGATTTGCATATGATTGGCTGGGTTGGTTGATTGCTCTGCCTTTGTATATAGGGATGACAGTGGCTGCCCTCTGTGCAGATGGGATGACGCCGATGCTCAGGCTTTGGTTGACTACAGTGCGTAATGGATCTGAGAGCTCATGCCTGTGTTCATGTATAATGCAGCCAGGCATGGTATCAGACCTATGGAGACTTCTGCATGTTACCTTTGAGAGGGCATTACTGATCTGCTTCCTGATGATGAGGGGAGGGGGCAGGTGCTGTGCATGCATATGTGTACCGATTGGGGGACGGGGGGGCTGATGTTTACACTTCACCTGTCTGCAGCTGGTCACCTATATCTATGCTGTATGTGTATGTGGTATTATTGACCACCACTACAGAGTGAATTTGTGTGTTGCCTCTGGGATTGCAGACACATGTGTGGAAGGCCTAGTGATTGGCCTTGGTGGATGTGCCCAATTTGCATTCAAAGATAGCCTTAGGGTGATTCACTTGTTACCTTATTTGCTTGTGCAGACCAAGGTGATATTGCTTCAAGTAAGGCACCTGTTCCTTCTTGGCCCTGTCCAGCAATTATTTCCACCTATTATATTATCTGTGTATTGCTGGTGTCCATCACTGACAGTTACCCTACCTTGAGGGAGATGATGTCCTGTCAGGCATCGCTGAGTTCATAGAGCTATGTAGGTGCCCACATAATATTGTGGTGTGGGCCTGGACACTAGTGCTAGCTCCAACTGATGAAACATTGGCTGTAAAGCTACTTCTACCTGCTCTGAGGAGATTTATAGTCAGTTGTGTAAAGTTAATTTTTTTTTACCCTGACAAGGGGGGGCAGGAGAGATGGTGATCTGAACTGAGATGGCTATGTGGTCAGATCTTAGCAAGGAGGATGACACAGTAAGAGTGCTACAGTGGCTACTCATGTTGGTTAGGACCAGGTACTAGATATTTCAACCTGTCATAGGAGTGTTGCTTGGCTGATCCACTGCTTTGCCATTGACAAAGCTGAGGAATCTCTGTACGTTCATGTTCTTGTGGCATTCACACTATGGTTCAGTAGCTGAAGTCACCCAGGAGCAGGGTAGACAATTGAATCCTGATAGATTCTAGCAAGTCCCAATAGGTGTGGTGGGTGTCCATAGTCATGGTTGGAGGCCTGTAGCTAACTATGATTTCAGTAGGTGTTTTGTCAACTGTTAACTTCACATGGGATGTCTCCCATGTATCATACAGTTTGGCCAGCATTGAGGTGTGCATGTGTATGATAATGTTCAACACTCCACCTCCTGTGGCTTTGCAGCCCTCCATTTGGAGTCTAAACGTATGATGGGATGAGTAACCTGACAAGGTTGGTGTGCTGTCCACAGCTACAAAGCAGGTGTCAGTGATTGCACAAATGTCAGCATTCTACAGGATAAGGTAAGCTTGCATTGACATGGGTTTCATGCTAAGAAACCTAGCTCCTGTTAGAGCAAGACATCTGCACAAAGGCACACATCACTGGCGGGCAAAGGCCGGAAAATAGTGTCACTTTATGAATCTAGCTGAAACACACTTAGTTGCCAGCAAAGACAGTGTCACATTCACAGGTCTACTCTGCAGGACACTCCAGTAGTAGTTATACATGAGCTGACCTTTCCTGGAGTGACTCTGGGGCCAGAGATGTGATCCATGTCAATGCAGACAGGACAAGCAGGGATGGCTATAGGTGTCGGACAGCAGCATGGATCCAGCAGGTCTTGGTGTGACCTAGTGTTTAACTTCCTATTTGACATTATTGCATCCCTCATTCTGCATTCCATTACAAGCATACATGATTGACATGCCTGTTATAGTGCTGAAGAGTTTCCTTAGAATAATGGAAATGTGGAGTTGCAGTCTGTCTTTATGTAGATGGGTTCAGACCTGTGTTACATAGGCAGCAGTGTGCCCTTTGCATGTAATGCTCATGAGCAGGTGATGGCTTGTGCATCAATTGGTGTCTCCCACATGATACTTGCATCCAGAGCAGCTGTGTTGTCTTTCCATTAGCCAATGCCATAGCAAAACAGTACTATAATTAAGTCCTTCATGTGAGCCTTGCCTCTTTTCCTTGCCTGTGTGGAGGACATTATGGAGGTGTGGGGGATACAGCTTCACAGATGGTAGGTGGAAATACCTCTCCAGACAAGACATTTAGAGACAGCCCAACAACATAGGGGACAACGCTCAAGAATTGGGTACAGATTGTAGGTAAGTATTGCTGTTATGCACATAGAGGATTGCTAGATTAACAGGATTTGTCTGGACATACATTTTTTGCGTAACTTGTTGTCTGACAGTGATATGTCCTGACATGCCTTTCAGGTGTCCAGATGTCCACAGACTGCCCAGAGGTTTGCTTCATATGCTTGGACTGTTCCTCAGACAATATTTGTTTTTGAGAAATCAGTAGGATAATGTGAGGATTGTAGTCAGTAAATGTTGACATCCATTAGTGTTTCAGCCGTCATATCCTTCAGGGATGTTATGTTACAACAAACCCTGTAACACCAGCAACTGTTTCAGTTTGTAACACCATTATGTGAGATATATCCCTCTTTTCATCCCCCTGTCCCACAAGTATGTCATGCTTTGTTCAGATGTCTTGCAGCGAGAGGTTCAGAGGTATGCTATATCATTATTCAGTGACTGCACTCCTGATATCATCCCAGTGACTTAGCAGACTCCTGGAAGTGGTATGCGGCAGTGGCCATAACTATGGTCCCACACCCTGGACATTCTGTGAAAATCTGTACAGTTGAGAGTTATGTATGTCTGGTCATTGTTAACAGACTGCCAAGACTGTGTAGCAGTGTTGTGTGTAAATGTTCGTTGGGCTGAGTAGGGAGAGTAGCAGATGTGAGTGTCAAAGATCCTTTTCTAGCTAATGTGCATGCTGCTACAGTTGTTGGTGGTCTATCAGGTGTATAAGTTTGTAGGGGCAGACTGAGAAATTTCCTGTAACAACTCACAATTGCCAGTAGACTGTGAGTTTGGGCCAGTATATGTAGGTGTAGTGTGTGACTGGCAATCAGTATATGTTTGTTCAAATGGTTGTTCTAGTCTAGAGTTCATTTGGGGTACTGGTTCCTTACCGTGTGGTGATCGTCAGCTCTCCAGGTGTCAATGTTCTGAGGTTTTGATGCAGTGGATTTTGATGTTGTGGCCGTTCAATGTACTGACAGTAACCCACATATATATATATATATATATATTTATATATATATATATATATATATATATATATATATATATATATATATATATATATATATATATTATGTATACATATATAGTTGCATTTATCTCTTTCTCTCTCTCTGTATATATATATATATATATATATATATATATATATATATATATATATATAAAAGAGTACTAGGGATATATATTTCCCTTTATGTTAAATGACTGTAGTGCATGATGTGTTTGTAAAAACATTACAAATTGCTACAGCTTAGATGATGTAGACATACATTGCTATGATTGTAGTGCACAGGGTCCTGGGTTCAACACTTGAAACTAATGACTTTTTTCATTAATGTTAAATGACCAAAATGTATAATATGTTTGTAAAAGCATTACAAATTCTCATACCTCAGGTGATGTAGTGGTAAGTTGCTGTGATTGTACTGGAATTGAGATTTGGCAGGGTTAATTATTTTGTTGCTGGGCAGAACAAAGGCTTATGGAGACAGTGTGATTAAAGCACTTTTAAGCAGCTGTAAGTGGGTTTGTGCAGTTTTGCACAAAGCTAAGTGATCCTAACAGATGGTTAAGTGCTCTTAGCTTTACTTTGCGCTGCTTATTCCTACTTACACCCACTCTAATTTCAATTAAAGAAAAGAAAAATTGATGATAGATAAGTGGTGAAATGGGGCAAGCATGGGGTAAAACATTAAGAAAACCAGCTAGGGATGTGCAGAACAGGTGTAGGAAAGGACTATAGCTCTACATTTCTTCTGCAGCAACATTTATGAATAATGTGTAGAATTTGGAATTTACAGCCTCACACTCCACAGGGAGGGGTGTTGGCAACAGACATTTGTAAAATAATTGGTGGGTAGCTTGATTAATTTCACTGTACATGGGGGCAAAATGTAGAGCTATGTATGGGGCAATGTTTTTTTTTGTGGGGCAGATGGTTAGAGTGGGATTTTGCGAAAGGGCTGTAGGTATGTTTGGGGAGGAATGTTTAGCAGGATAGGTAGCATTTGCAGACAGACAAGGCACACAAGACAGCAGACAGGGGTGGTATATGACACATGAAGGGGAACACCTTGGATGGGGAGGGTGGTTGAAAATCAGAGGTCCATGAGCCCCCAAATGGATACTGTGGGAGGTCCCCACCCATCGGCAGTCATCACTCCATGTTCACAGCCCCAAAGGTGGATGTGCTCAGGGCTGGACAAGATGGGCAGCCTGCTCTTCAAGGTGCTCCAGGTGGCCCTCCATCTGTCAAAGTTGCCCACCCAACTCGGAGCAGATGACACTGTGCACCCTACCCAGGAACATTCTGCAGGTGACGGGCTCCTCTCCACGCCTGTTCCCAGGGAGCACAGGCTCCATCCTCTTCAGCAGTTCCACCAGAAGTTAGTGCAGGACCAGCGGAGGAGGGTGCTCTGTGTTTGGTCCCAGACATGCTGGGGCATGGTGCCACAGCCAGATGGGGTTGGACAGGTGGACCTGCCAGGATCTGCAGTCCCAAACATGCTATGGTGTTGAGGTTTTTCCACATTTATTGGTTATGAACAAAACATTTCAAAATTAGTTTTAACAGCATGCATAGGTATTCCAATTAACCCAAAACAACAGATTTGAAACAGTTCCATAGTAAACAGAACATATGCATGAATGGAACAACAGTAAGCATTGTAACAGCATGCTAGTAACAATGACAGCAACAGGCTGCCAATGATGGTATTTGAACAAGGTATGTTAGCATGCAACCAATTAATTATATGAACAATAATGGAACACATGTCCCAAAATTAGGTTTTGAGAAAAACATACCAGTAGTATATAAATAATAATTAGTGATGCAGATGAGGGGTGGGGGGAGGGAAGAAAAGTCCATTAACAACTGCATAGGCTTTGATTTTTCACAACAGTACTGCTCAATACTCTAGAGCTCTGCCCTCACTTTACATCTACCTATGGCCTATTGCTTGTGTAGCACATACATATGTGTTAAACTGTCAACCTGAAATGGTATGGGGCAGACTGTGACAGCTATGGGTACATTACGAGAGGGGGATTGTACATTTCAGGGTTACATATCTGACATAGAAGGAGTACCCTGCACCATTGTTGTGTGTGTCTGCTACTGGCATGCTTCCCTGGGTTCCTATCTGTGTCCAAAATTATTGGCAGCAGTGACCACTAGCCATGATAGCATGACACATGAGAGACCTGTATTGGGGAGAGGGCATGATATATGTATCTATCCTGTTGTCATTTGCAGGCATATGGGGTTGGACAGTGGAACTGTTATACACAGTGTATTAGAATACCCTTCATACAGCTACTACAGACATTTCTTTACCTGTGAGACCTGTGAGGAAAATGTCTGTTAACACTTTCTGACTGTTTCTACAAATACTCAGGGTTTTTATTGTGTATATATGCACACATCTCAGTACCACTCCCTGGATTTGAACCACGACTGGGTGTCCTAAAATAAACAACAATACTATTTTCCATCACACTGAGCTACTGGGGAACTACTATTTCTTGCTTGACTGATTTCTGACTAATACTCTCTGGGTTGGACAGTCTGACCTTGCAATCCTGAAATTCATGCGTGGCAGACAGTTATTGAACTGTATATTACTCCTTTGAAATAATACATTCTGGAAAACAAAGGTTAACACAAGACTGCAATGTATACTAGCTGTTTCCCAGAACAGCCTCAGTTATTTCATACTGTCAACACCATATCTGCTGTAAAGAACCTGTACACATTCCATTTCTGCAACAACATACCAGAGTAAACACAACAGTTTGTTGTATATTTTTATTACAGTGAAATTACACTTTTATTAATGGACATCCTGTGTATAAATATTAGTGTGACAAACGTGTTTTATTCATTAGACACAGTAAACAATATACCTACTGGCAGTAAACAATGTACTCTTTCTACTATATGGCACTATATACACTGTAAGATAGATCTGTATTCACCAGCCTGTCGGCACATCCTTGTCAGTCTGTCGGCATGTGCCTCAATGTTCATAGCCCTCTCTTCTGCAGCTGTAGGGGTGAGAAACAAACATTATGCATACCTGTCTATCACATACTCATGCTAAAATTTGATACTGCTGTATCTGGGATACTTACAAACTGCTGGAGCATGCCAGTCTCCAGCATCTTGAATCCATTGGGTCAAGAGCACCCCTTCTTATGCTTTAGGTCAGCATAATGATGCCATACCTGCTCTCCAGTTCGGGGGATTCCAGTAGCACTGGTGAGGTTGCATGCCAGATGGTCCCAGGCCTCTGCTTTGTACTGAGAGCCCTGGTACTGGCCCGGTAGCAGTCTGTTGTCATGGTATTCTACAAGGAGTCCAGCCATGACAGTGGACTCCAGGATTCCCCAGCGCTGTGCCCAAAAGCGCGCTCCCTCTCCACTGCCAGACATATTCCTACAGAGATCAAACTACAACAGGTTATTGCTGTATTCCCGCCTGCACTGTTTAAATAAGGCCATACTCCCACCCTTTGCTGTAATTTGACATTTCAAAAATTCTGAGCACAGCTTAGCAATGCGCAAACCTGCTAAGTGGAGTTAAGCTGTCCTTAATGTGCTAGATGCTGAGCAGTGCTTAGTGGTGTGCAATTCCACTTAGCTGACCACTGCTTAGAATTCACGTCTAAGCAATGCTTAGCCTGGCTAAGCAGTGCTTCGCCTGGCTCAGCAGTGCTGACCTCTTTTAACCATTGCTCAGTTTTTATTTTAATAAAATAGCAGGATTGTAGATTAATTCATCATTACTGACATATTATTAAGTGTATAGGATTTATTTTACATGATACCCCCCCCCCTATGTGCTATCATTACATTACTTTGGGGTTTGACTATACTGTATGGGGCACTTGTGTATACATGGGTGATTTCACATGTTATATGCACTCACACTTCCATTTTGGACCTGCTACACTACCCTGTGTGAGAAATACTGATTACTACATAATTTAACATTAAAAAATAAGTTTAACAATGCTTTCCCATGTAAAAATAAATGCCTGTTTTAGCACTTGAACCATGAACGCCTGCATGCAATGCTGGGACTCTAACCACTACACTTTCTCATCATTATGATTTTAGCTGTATATTTTTATTTATCGCCTAAAGAATGTTTAAGCAATGCTGAGCAGAGGGCCCTAACATGCAAACACACTCAGCTAAGCTTAAACATATAGAATGTAAAAAAAAATAGATTAATACACCCACTTTATTTACATGTATCTGTACTCCTTGTCAGTCATAGTAAGGGAAAGTGTAAGGGGACACATAGGGACAAATCAATGGCAGATCACTCAGGGTTCATGTCAGGGGATAATGATAGAATTTGTGCTTCAGACTTCATACCGTTCAGAAAATCCATACACATGCTAAACCTGTTATTCTATCAGCTTTCCAAGTTTGTATGTGCAATATTTAAGAGGTGTCCATATTTTTGTGCCTTTGCCCACCCATTATTTATGGCTTTGTACAGATTTCTTGCTCTAGGAGGTAAAGAAGTATGTGAGGTGGCATCTGGGCATTCTGCAGAAACCTGTACAGTTCAGGGGTATGGCCGTACGGCAGTTTTACAATGGCAGACATTTGGGTTTCATTCTTCATACTCCTCAGGAAGTCCAAGTTAATGGAAACTTTTTATCTAGCAACTTTCCAGGTTTGTAAGTGCAATATTTAAAATGTGTCCCTATTTTTCTGCCTTTCCCCCCATTATTTATGGCTTTGTACAGCTTTCTTGCTCTAGGAGATTGAGAGGTATGTGAAGCAGGCATCTGGGCATTCTGTAGAAACCTGTACAATTGAGGGGTATGGCCGTATAGCACTTTTACAATGGCAGACATTTTGGTTTCAGTCTTCATACCCTTCAGGAAGTCTGCGCTAATGCAAAACTTTTATTCTATCAACTTTCTGGGTTTGTGAAAGTGCAATATTTAAAAAGTGTCCCTATTTTTATGCCTTTGTCCCCACATTATTTATAGCTTTGTACAACTTTCTTGCTCTATGAGGTTGAGAGTTATGTGAGGCGGTATCTGGGCATTCTGCATAAACCTGTACAGGTAGGGGGTATGGCCATACGGCACTTTTACAATGGCAGACACTTGGGTTTCAGTCTTCATACTCTTCATGAAGTCTATGCTAATGCAAACCTTTTATTCTAGCAACTTTCCAGGTTTGTAAGTGCAATATTTAAAAAGTGCCCTTATTTTAGTGCCTTTGTCCCCCCATTATTTATGGCTTTGTACAGCTTTCTTGCTCTAGGATGTTGAGACGTATGTGAGGCGGCATCTGGGCATTCTGCAGAAACCTGTACATTGGAGGAGTATGGCAGTATGGCATGTTTACAATGCAGGGGATGTGTGACAGAACCTGTCACACACCCCTTGCATTAATTTCTTGCTCCCCTATCCATTTCAGTGTCTACGGACACTAATACTCATTTTATTTGATTTCAGTGTCTGTGGAAACTGAAATGCTTTTAAAAAGTGCCGTACGGCACTTTCTGAGTGCAGGGGGACTTGTTAAATGTGTGCACACTACTTAAACATGCCTCCTGCATTCAGTAGTGTTTGTGTCCCTTTAGTCTTAGCAGCAGTGCACCTTCATAAATATGCAAGGTGCACTGCTGTTAAAGGTAAAGGTAAACAGACACGTGAATAGCACTATTCCTGCACCGAGTTTATTGAATCCAGGGGTATGGCTTCTGTGGAGGATATATAGATTAGTATTCAGAAAAAAAAAGTTTACCTGGTGAATTCCACGTTGATGGGAAAATAGCATATATGTCAAATGTTTATATTATCACAGAAAAATATGAAAAGGAAATTATGCAATTGATGTTTTCTTTCATAAGGGATTTGAGATTATACCCACTGAAAAGAGGTGTGTTGCATATGAGTAAAGATGAATTGGGATTGGAGTTCCTAAATTCAGTTGTTTATTCTGCTTCTGTAAACTTGTATAGAGTACTAAAGTTAATAAAGGAAGAGAATGAGAAATGAATAATGAGATTGTTTAAATATAAGTACAAAAACTTCAAAGAGATGATGAGAATAAGAAAAAGAGAAGAAGAATATGTGAATTAAGAAATTAAAGAATATAAAAAAATACTAACATGGTAAATAAAAATTGATGATACAGGGAAACAAAGAAGGAAGTGATATAATAATGTGATAAAACAATATTATTATGTAAGTTTGTGGGAAATTGTACCACAAGAAATTATTACAGCCATTAAAGTAAGGAAAAGGTGGTGTACTAAGATAGTAGAGTGTCAGTATTCTTATTCAGACAGGTAATAACTAAGTTACCAGTAAAACAGAATTTGCCATATAAAAAAGTTTGAAGAGATTGTTTAATTTGTGTGGAGGAAGAGACAACAGAATTGTTTGTTTTATGTAAAAGAGTGGTGAAACTCTGGAAAAAGTTGTGTGAAGAAATATTTTTGAGAATATTAGTGACTTATACAATATAGCAATTAATAAGACAACGTATGGATGTTATAAAAGCAAGAAGAAAGACTATGTGAGAAGGTACATTATTCAGTGTATATAATATGGGTTCTTTGAAATGAAAGATGGAATGAAATTGTATTAATAGGAATTGGATTTGGGCATATATATTGTGAAAAAAGGAATGTGGATCAATTATGGACGAATAACTATGATGATATAAGAAAAATTATAAATAGTAAAAAATAGAAATGTTTATATATGTGGATGTAAATATGTACATTTTGTAAACATGTAAATAATGTTTTATATGTTATATTAAATAAAGGACCCCTATAGTAGGATCTCTTACATTCACCTGCGCTACCACTAACTCAGGCTGATGGAGCCTCAGTTTAATGTCTTATCCAGTCATCAGGTGCAGGGTGGTCATCCCTTTAAACCAATACATTCAGTGATTTCCTCAGGGCAAACCTACTTTAGGTTTCTGAGAAACTGTACAAAATCCTTAGCAATCATACACAAATGGATCCAAGTAAAAGGTTTGCCACATTCACCTCTGAATTTTAGCAATACCTAAGCAGTTTTATAGACAAATCCATATCTATCAGCCTTAAATAAAATGCATAAAGCAATAAAAACATAGTAAATTCAGGAAAGAAAAATACTCTGGTGGAACTCATGAATTAATAAACTGAATAAGAAAGAGGGGAAAATAATAACAAATTGTAAGGAATCCATGTTCCAGTACCTCAATACAACAGAGAAGCACGTTAGCAAGGAATGTAAGTGGACCCTTAGAAAATGTAAAGTGGAGTGTGAACTTAAGATTGTTTCTGATAACAAAGAATACTATAACTTTTTCTTCACTTCTGTCAGGAAAATTAAAGAATAATTTCCAACAGTTCTCCAAGCTCATCAATAATAAAATCATGCATTCCAACCTCAAGGATATAACCAATACAGCAGAAAATAAATTTAGTTTTCTATGAAATTGCCTTAGAACAAGTTCTAGAATCTGTCAAATGCTAAAAATAATACATCTATGGAAGCAGAAAAATGCTACATTGTATTCTTATCAGTGCTAGGTATGCAGTATTTAAACCTGCTCTTAGGTTGCTCAGCCTTAGGAACAGCCTAAGTACATGGTTTATGCCTGATGGATGGATAACAGCAATCATGACTTCCCTACATAAGGTCTGCTCCTCTACAGTCTGTACCTGAATAAAAATTGCCCAGCAACTAGTTCTGATGAAGTTTCTATAATGTATGAAACAAAAGCACTTAACTTGTTGAATTATTGTGGTACAATACATAGTCTGGATTCTACATTGGTCCAGTTTGCGGATTTGTGCTTGGCAATTTTTATTCAGGTGTTCCACAGCTGCTACACACAGGAATTTCGATTTATTGGTCTGCCTCTTTTCCTGGTCCAGTGTGTTCTAGGTGTTTCAGAATCGTTTTGATGAGGTTCAACTACACAGCTCCACTGAACACCCATGGCAATCAGTAGATGTAGGAGCTTTTCTCACATTGAATTAATACAAACAAGAGTGTTCATACTTATTGGGTCAAGAAATCTTGTCTGTCATGCACCTAATACTGTTTAATCATCCCAGTACAAAAACGAATTCCCTCTTTGAAACCAAATCACTGTCTTCTAACACCCTATATCATATGGGAACCTAGGAACAATATTAGACAGGCAATCATAGAGACCAGAAGATACCTAACCATATACATCTTTAAAGACACACCCAAAGTTCTTGCCAGTGTTTTTAAGCTCTTATTAGTGCTTACCTCTCAATTTTAACAGGCCTATATATGATAGCTTTGGTTTACATTTTTGGTCCCTCCTCCAATTACCTTACCTGATGGCTCCTCTGCTTTCCAACTAATGGCCTAATCACTCTGGAAGACTAGGAGCTGGATATTCTTGGGATAGGTCAGATACCTGCAGCCCAATCATTCCTGTCTTCTGATAAAGGAATACTAAAAGCATTTGCTTCCAGTGATACATATCAAATCTGTACTCACCTGCTGATTCTCATGATTGTTTTAGGCAAACACTAGAAATTGTGTATCCCAGTAAAGGCAGAGAATAGCTTTGAAAAGCAGAACACCTGTGCAAATAAGCATTGCTGAAAGGGTTCTGGGTAGTGGTTATGTTTATAAGAAATGCAACAAAAAATATGAAATATTTTAGTAAAAAGTATTCTTTCTTATTGCAAACCATATAAATTTTTCATTGACATATAAATGGACAAAAAGTAGAAAGTGTGGTAAATTGTACATCTGTCTGCTTTACAGATCACATGCATCATTACTTCACCTAGTACACCCTTAACTTCCCCTCTCCTTTTTCACTTCAAACCTCACTTATCCCTGACAATCTTCTCATGTTTTTCATATCTCATCTGATGTCTTTCTCTTAGCAATGTCTGTTCTTCCATCCTGTAGTTACTAATGCCATTCACTATTTCACCTCCCCGCATTTCCCTTGTTGCCCTTATTTTAAGGGCTTCAGGATTCCAATTCAAACACACATACTTGCCATTCATCTTTGACTTTATTCTTTTGTGCTTTGGCCCTGCACTCTCCTCAGCTGGACAGCTCAAATATGGAAACGCCAGTTGTTTTCTATGTCCCATACACTACTACATAACACTGTACAATTTCTCCCAACAAATGCTCTATCACTCATCTCCTTCACATGTGCTAACTTTATCACCTTCCACATATTTTCACCCAGCTTTATACCTTTCTCTTCTATTTTTCCTAGTCTATTTTGAGCTTTGAAACATATCAGGAGAAGAAGCTCCTTCTGCTAATGTAAATACATTTCACTAACTTAGTCCCTCTATAAACTAGTTAGGTGTCCTGATATAGCCTATCATTTCTGCAACTATTGTCCTCCTCCATACAACTTTTAGTAAACCACTCAAAACCTTCACCTTAATTGCTATAACCCACCTGGACTTAATTCTTAATTAATTAAGTGCAATCGTCATCTTAAGAAACTGGACCTCAAATTATTTTACTACTGGTTATGTGATGCCATATTTGCTCCAATCTTTACTTTTCTTATGCATTTTTATACCTTTATGTTTGACGTTGACTGTTTCTGTTTTTATATGTTCTGATTTTTGTTTTTGGTTCTTTGTTTTTTTATCATTTTGCTCATTCATCTGACCTTGGGATTTGTTTCTGAGTTGCTACAACATATACAAATACATTTACATTTTTGTTTTTTACATTTTTATAGATTTTTTCCCCTGTATTTTCAGTATATGGTTGATTTCTTGGATGCACAGTTGTAAAGTGATCTGATGAAACCATATGGCTGAAATAGCATTTTTGTTTGCTTTTAATGAACATATGATTACTGTTTTTTTTTTATCTGTGATGTTTCTTTATATTGCATCTCTGCTAATGTTACTGTGGCAGGAGTTATTTTCTTGATTCATTTTCCTGTTGTGTCTCACACGCACGCACACGCACACACAAACACACACACAATACACACACACACACACACACACACACACACACACACACACACACACACACACACACGCACATGATTGTCTTCACTTTGGCTCTTAGAATTTTGTCTTTTGATTCTTTTTGGCCTTATTATTTTGGCTCTTAAACTCCTTTAACAAGGGTCTTGTTGACACCATGGTGGTAAATGGCATTTAGAGAAGGGAGTTTTTTAGACTTGTTTTGTCTAGAGACAGGACTTAATTACTAATTCTGCACTTCAATTTATTTGGACTTTTTTATTAGTATTTATTATTTTAGTTTGCATTGCAGTATTGATTTTTAAGCATCTTAGGTTCTGGTCCCAAGGTCCATCTGATTTATTTTGGATTGAACTTCTTGTTTTGTTTTTGTATGGTTATTACTGGCAGCCACTGGGGATGCACAAGCCAGTGCATTTCTTTGTGCCGGTCCTAAGCCTGGATAAATGGGGAGGGTTGCATCAGGAAGGGCATCTGGCGTAAAACCTCTGCCAAATTACTTATGCGGAAAAAAATTTCATATTTCCATACCGGATCGGTCGAGGCCTGGGTTAACAACGACTGCCACCAGTACTGTTAGCAAACAGGGTGCTGGCAGAAATTGGGCTACTATTGGCCGAAGGAGAAGAGGAGGGGAAAGGCATGCCCGAAGGCAGGAAGAGAGGAGGAAGGTTAGGAGTGTAGTAGTGAGGGTAGGAACTTTGAATGTTGGCAGTATGACTGGTATAGGGAGAGAGGTAGCTGATATGATGGAGAGAAGGACGGTTGATATATTGTGTGTGCAAGAGACCAGATGGAAGGGAAGTAAGGCCAGGTGTATATGAGGCAGTTTCAAATTGTTCTATCATGGTGTGGATGGCAGGAGAAATGGGGTAGGCATTATCCTAAAGGAACAGTATGCCAAGAGTGTTTTGGAGGTGAAGAGAGTGTCTGACAGAGTGATGTTTATGAAGCTTGAAATTGATGGTGTAATGATGAATGTTGTTAGTGCATAAGCTCCACAAGTTAGGTGTGCGATTGATGAGAAAGAAAAATTTTGGAGTGAGTTGGATGAAGTGGTGGTGAGTGTACCCAAAGATGAGAGACTAGTGATTGGAGTGGACCTCAATGGGCATGTTGATGAAGTGAACAGATGGGGTGAGGAAGTGATGGGTAGGTATGGTGTTAAGGAGAGAAATGCAGACGGTCAGATGATTGTGGATTTTGCGAAAAGGATGGACTTGGCTGTGGTGAATACGTATTTTAAGGAGAGGGAGGAGCATAGGGTGACGTACAAGAGTGGGAGAAGATGCACACAGGTGGATTATATCCTATGTTGCAGGGCCAGTCTGAAGGAGATTGGAGATTGTAAAGTGGCGACAGGGGAAAGTGTAGTTAAGCAGCATAGAATGGTGGTCTATAGGATGATGTTGGTGATCAAGAAGAGGAGGAGGAGTGTGAAAGCAGTGCCAAGGATTAAATGGTGGAAGTTAAAAAAGGGTGATTGTGAAGTGGAGTTCAGGGAAGAGTTAAGACAGGCACTGGGAGGCAGTGAAGAGTTACCGAATAGCTGGGTAACTACAGCAGTGCTAGTAAGGGAGATTGCTAGAAAGGTGCTTGGTGTGACATCTGGACAGAGGAAGGAGGACAAGAAGACCTGGTGGTGGAATGAGGAAGTACAAGAGGCTGGCGAAGAAGAAGTGGGATTGTCTAAGAGATGAAGAAAGTAGACATGAGTCTAAGGAGATGAGACGCATGGCAAAGAGAGAGGTGGTGAAGGCTAAAGATAAGGCATATGGAGAGTTGTATGAGAGATTGGACACTAAAGAGGGAGAAAAGGACCTGTACTGATTGGCTAGACAGAGGGACAGAGCTGGGCAAGATGTGCAGTAGGTAAGAGTGATAAAGGATAGCGAGGGAAACGTACTCACAAGTGAGGAGAGTGTGCTAAGTAGATGGAAAGAGTACTTTGAAGGGCTGATGAAGGAAGAGAATGAGAGAGAAAGAAGGTTGGATGATGTGGGGATAGTGAATCAGGAAGTGAAACAGATTAGAAAGGAGGAATTAAGGACAGCTATGAAGAGGATGAAAAATGGAAAAGCTGTTGGCCCAGATGACATACCAGTGGAAGCATGGAGGTGCTTAGGTGAAATGGTAGTGGAATTTTTAACCAGATTGTTTAATGAAATTTTGGAAAGTCAGAGGATGCCTGTGGAATGGAGAAAAAGTGTTTTGGTACCTATCTTTAAGAATAAGTGTGATGTGCAGAGCTGCAGTAACTACAGAGGGATAAAATTGATCAGTCACAGCTTGAAGTTATGGGAAAGAGTAGTGGAAGCTAGGTTAAGAAGGGAGGTGATGATTAGTAATCAGCAGTATGATTTCTTGCCAGGAAAGAGCACTACAGATGCAATATTTGCTCTGAGAGTGTTGCTGGAGAAATACAGAGAAGGTCAGAAGGAGTTGCATTGTGTCTTTGTGGACTTAGAGAAAGCATATGACAGGGTGCCTAGAGAGGAGTTGTGGTATTGTATGAGGAAGTCGGGAGTGACAGAGAAGTATGTAAAAGTGGTACAGGATATGTATGAGGGTAGTGTGACATTGGTGAGGACAGCAGTGGGAATGATAGATATGTTTAAGGTGGAGGTGGGATTACATCAAGGATCAGCTCTGAGCCCTTTCTTATTTGCAGTGATGATGGACAGGTTGACAGATGAGATCAGACAGGAGGCCCCGTGGACTATGATGTTTGCAGATGACATTGTGATATGTAGTGAGAGTAGGGACCAGATTGAGGAGACCCTGGAGAGGTGGAGATATGCTTTAGAGAGGAGAGGAATTAAGGTCAGAAGGGCTAAAACAGAATATATGTGTGTAAATGTGAGGGAGGGTAGAGGAATGGTGATGATGCAGGGAGTAGAGTTGGTAAAGGAGGATGAGTTTAAGTACTTGGGATCAACAGTTCAGAGTAATGGTGAGTGTGGAAGAGAGGTGAAGAAGAGAGTACAGGCAGGGTGGAATGGGTGGAGAAGAGTGTCAGGAGTGATTTATGACAGACAGGTACCAGTAAGAGTGAAAGGGAAGGTCTACAAGAGGGTAGTGAGACCTGCTATGTTATATGGGTTGGAGACGGTGGCACTGACGAAAAGGCAGGAGTCAGAGCTGGATGTGGCAGAGTTAAAGATGTTAAGATTTGTATTGGGTGTGACTAGGATGGACAGGATTAGGAATCAGTATATTAGAGGGTCAGCTCAGGTTGGACAGTTTGGAGACAAAGCAAGAGAGGCGAGATTGCATTGGTTTGGATATGTGCTGAGTAGGGATGCTGGGTATATTGGGAAAAGGATGCTAAGGATGGAGCTGCCAGGTAAGAGGAAAAGAGGAAGGCCTAAGATAAGGTTTATGGATGTAGTGAGAGAGGACATGCAGGCAGTTGGTGAGAAAGAGCATGATGCAGAGGACAGGAAGAAATGGAAACAGAAGATCCACTGTGGTGACCCCTAACGGGAACAACCGAAAGAAGATGATGATTACTGGCTACTGCTTCAACACTGGGACTTTTTATTATTTTATTTTTCTTTTAGACGTGTTGTTTTGGCTCTTATTGTTGGAATGTTACTTGTAAGGACTGGTTGTTATTTGTACTCCTATCTGGATCCTGGTTCTGGACCCAAGCCATATGTTTTCAGTATGGTTATTTTCTTGGGCATATTATTTTTCTATTTAATTTTTTGTATGCTTCTCCATTTGGTTTGGTAACGTTCATTTTTTGCCACCTGGTTTACCTGAGTTATACTATGTTCCCCTGTAGTTATGGAGTATGCTGACTTACATTTGTTAACTTAAACATGTGGTCTTTTTGTATCACTGGCATAGAGAATGTATCACACTGGGTGTGAGCTCTAGTACTGACTTCTGTTTTAACCCTTTTGTTGTGACCAGACCCTGTGGGGCTATAAAGTGCTTTCTGTTTACATCAGTTTTGCTTATACTAGTAGGTTAGGCTATCATGAGTTACTCTTTATTTTGGCTTGTTAGTATGCATGAAGTTTTCAGTCATGTTTTATGAACCCTGATTTTTAGTAAGTACGTGCAGTATTTAGTTTCCTATGGGTAAAGCTGTTACTGAAACAATGAACTGATGAAGTCATGTTGGTGGTGAAAGACCTTCCCCGGGATTCATGAAGCTCGGCGCAAGGCCGGTGTAAGGCCTGCGCTGGCGGTGCAGTGAATAGTCGGCGTAGTAGCGCCATATGCATAGTAATGAGTGCGCGCCGCAACCACAGACACGTGCGTAGGTTACGTGAGCGAGCCCAAGTAGGATGCGTCCGGAGGCGTGGCTAAGCCGGCAGGCGATGAGCAACCTAAAGTGCTGATTTCCACAGGCTGCCCATAATAGTAATGGCACCAGCCAGGGCCCGTGCAGAATGAAACGCACGCAGAGTATGCAACATAGTACCCGTCCCAACAAAACGGAGAAGCAAACACAACCCACGAAGCCCTAAGTGTACCCGTCCAAGGAACAAAGGATACGCGTAATACCGTGTTCATCCCGCAATGCACTGTCAGTGGGCATACCCAGAGAAGGTGTACCGCAGCATGTCAGCGTGCCACACCGACATAGGTGTAGCGACATGGGCATGGTCACCAGGGTTACCAACTGTCCCACTTTGCTATGGACAGTCCCTCATTTGACAGTTGTGTCCCGCCAAAAATCGAAAAATGGCAAATGACCTGAGATTTCCGGACAAAAAGATTCCCTCAATATACCTTTAATAGTAGCATAAAACATATATTTTGTATATGAAACACATACATGGCATAAGAAACAGAATAAGCAATCCAAATGCTATGAGAATAAGCGTATATTTTGGCAAAAAAGTGAAGTTCTGTCATCTCTACTTGCTGTGGGTATGTGTTGTCCTGCAAAATCCGATGTTTCCACAAAAGATGTCCCACTTTGGGCATTGGAAAAGGTGGCAACCGTAATGGTCACCAGCAGTAGTGAGAGTACACAGCCGGGTAGCCGGGTAGCCGTGTCGACATAACAACAAGAAGGAACCAAGATACCCTAAACACAGGCAAACATGTGCATAGCAACATGTACCACACCCAGCAACGTGCTCGTCGCATACACAGGACGGCGTATGTCTAAGCGTAATATCCAGAAGCAGAACCCATGCATGCAAATGTAATACACAATAGCCCCATTATAGCATGTAACCCCCACCCATGTACGACCGTGCACCCAACCCAGCTAGCAGCCTTGCACAGCTACACACCTACACACAATGGGCATACCTGCAATGTGGTAAGAAGTATTGTCTTAGGCAGTGCCACGCGGGCAAATATGTACCCCACATGTTAACAACCCACCTCAGGTACAGATATGCAAATGGCTGCATGTGAATGTGTCGACAGAATGTGTACATCCCGCATGTGGTATGGACCCGTCCAAACCCCATAGGCTTGCACACGCCACGGTGCACATAACTGTACACATGTGGACAAGTCGGGATGTTCAACCACCGTACCGATGATTAGCTATGCAGACATGTCAAACACATATAGTGGAACATCTGCCTACCAAACAGGACGTCCTAACAGGGTGCCACAGGCACAGAAGGGGAAGGTGGGACATCACATGTGGAGAGTAGCATTGGCGGACGGCCAAACACCCACGGCCAAGGCAAAGGACGGAATAACATGCATATGGCCGGATGGATGTTGTTAGAAAAATATATATAGAAACACATATGAAGTGCCAGTTTAGAAGCAAAATAGTATATAATGCATTGTATTCTACTTTACAATATGGCAGTAGAAATGATCTTGCATGTAATTGGCTGAAGCTTAGCTGCAGTGTGATTGAACTCTGACCCTGGCAGTAACCAGTTCAGCAGGCTTATGTCTTTCAGCATTAATTATCTGCTGGGTTAGAGAAAAATAAAAGTATGTACATGTATATCTTCCTCCCTTCCACTGAGGAGGATGGCCTTGTGAGCTCTATCGAAGATAGAGTACAACTCCTTACCAGAGAGACAAAGGAACGTATTAAGAAATGAACTGACTATTGTATCCGAACAGTTCAGGGTCCTTGAAAGAGCAACAATTACAGAAGGACACTGTAATTGACCAGGTGCCTTGCAAGGCTGTGTTATTCTCATGGGAAAACATTTTAAAAGCATTACCTCAGCACCCTCGTATGAATAGAATATTGCGGACCATAGTGATGGAAATGCCCTGTGACTGACCACATCAGTAAGGTGGGCAAAAGCTGATTGTAAACACTATATAAACAAATTGCTTCCTGTATAGAGTCAGACAAAACTCTTATACTTGTACTGTATAGTTTTTTGCCTCCCGGTGTACACTACTAAAACGTTGTGAACCTGAGCTTCCTGTGTTATTGACTGTCATTTAGAAAAGCCTACTGATTTCTACAGTCTGATTTTAACAACTTATTTGACATTGTGGTCCTTCTTAGCCAGAATTCCCTTGGTAAGCTGCAGGTCAGAGTGCATGGGTGGTAAGAAATCTGCGCAGGAGAAGTTGCCTAAATGGTTCTTCTTGAGTGAAAAGACCTCCGACTGAATTGTTGTGTGTAAAGAGGCTGCCCACTTTCTGATCTGTGGCTGAAAAGCGGAAAACTGGATCCAAAGAAGAAAACGTGCAGTCATAAACGGGAGGCTCAGGTAAGGAGAGTTTGCCTCTTTGTCTCTGTTGTAGATCAGGGACCAGGCTACATTGTGTTTTTGTTAACATTTGTGATAGCAGGTCGAAGACCAATTCAAGTAGTTTTACATTTGGACATAGATCAGGGGAACACAGAGCAGAGTGAACAGTAATTGTAGACACTACAGTGGATACAGGGAAGGAGATACCACGTGGTATGAGAGAAGGGTTACGTAACAGTCGTTTAGAAGACATGGGAAATTAGTGCACTAAGAGATCGTGAGATTCGCCTTTGACGGATGATGCAAAGTATATGCAATTGCAGAGAGCAGATAATGTGAGATATTTTGCAAAATGGGGTAATAAATATGACTTTGATGGTATATTAGACAAAATATCGTTAGTGAAACATTGGAATCACTTAAAATGTGATGCAGATGTTGATGTTCAGGCGAAAAAACAGCGACGTTTGGGTATCCCTCAAGCACATAGGTGGATTGAGGTAGTGAACCAAAGGGAACAGAAGACTAAAAATGCGAAAGCATCATACGTAGACAAAGAAGATAATAATACAGTAGTAGCGACGGCCCCTCCCCCTCCACCCCCTCCGATACCACATCCAGGATATGAAGCGGGAGGGCAGGCTAGTCCCCCCCACGTTATCCTGTGGCAACAGAGGTATCACAACAACCATTTGTAAGAGAAGCTATTGAAACTAGATCCCGAACACGTAAAACACCTAGGGACACTCAACTAAGAAGAGAGTCACTAGAACAGAATGAGGAAATCTGTCAATTAATTGAAGTACCAAACCCTCAGGCAGGACAGGAAGGCCAGGACCCAACTCCCCTAGTGTATAGACCGTGGACACCGGAAGATATCCGGAAAGTTACAGAGGGAATTCCCCATCCATAAAGTAATCATGAAAAGTTTATACAACATTTACAAGGTATGCGAATGAGTTGCCACTTAAATGGGGAAGAAGTCAAGAAGGTGATTAGACAAATAATAGGTCCAGACTGGCACATGTTTTGTGTCGTCCGGAATGCTCATGACGCGCAACTTAAACCACTCCCACATAGTGACGCAGAAGTAGACACCACGTTGAAGGGTCTTATGGACCGAATTACCGAAAATTGGAAACCTAGAGCAGATTGGACCTGTATTAATCAGTGCATACAACAAGATAATGAAACTGTAGATGGATACTATGGTAGATTATTGGAATGTTTCAATAGCCATAGTGGCATGCCTATTCCTGCAAATCTGAAAAATGATAGTGCATATGAACAACAGTTGAAAAATGCATTTTCGAAAGGTTGCATTGCCCCTATCGGTAGCTATATTACAAAGCATATGATAGATCACCGAACGAGTAGGCTACAAGCCGTACTGGAGTATGCTAGGCTTGCTGAAAGACATCTTAACAGTAAGAAGAAAAGGAAGACGCAGGTCTTCACAGCTGAAGACGGAGCAGAAGTCTTTGTAGTACAGTCAGGTAAAAAGGGTAAGAGAAACACTCAGGGCAATAAACGCTCTGACAGAGACTCGGAGGTGTTTGAGGAAAGAAGGAGAAAAGGTGAGTGCTTTAACTGCGGGAAGAGGGGACATTTAGCAAGGGAGTGCAGGTTGAATAAAAAAACGTCTACTGAAGGGAAGGGTCGGAGTGATGAGGATTGACTATATGACAGTCATAACATCCAACAGTCATCAGGACAGACTAATGGGCAGGGAGAAAATGTAAACGCAGTAGAAGGAATAAAGGAAGTGCAAACAGATGTAGAAAATGAGGAAAACGAAGTACTAGAATCAGCCCTGTTGAGCTTGGAGCTCTATTTGGTGGACACAAAACCGGAAGTTACACGTCTGGTGGAGGGGAAGGATGTGAGATTCCTGTGTGATTCATGAGCATCACGAACTTTGATACACCCTTCAAAGTTACCGGAACACTCAGAATCACCTGACTACATATTAGTGAAAGCAGCAAATGGGCAGCTATACAGGGAACCACTTTCCCATGATATAGCAATAACTGACCCTGTGTCAGTTATGACCCAGAGAAGTAAAATAGTACTTTCTGCAAAATGTCCAGTAAATATACTGGGGAGAGACATTATGCAGCTCTTTGGCATAGCAGTAGTCCCTACCAAGAAGGGTATGGAGGCACAAAGGCAAATGGATACTTTTGTGGTGCGAACGGAGGGTGAATCCCATAATTGGTACAGGCAGGACCTCGTCACGACTGGTCCAGGGGCAGTAACCGATGAACTGATGAACGTAGCCATCAGTAAGGTACCCTCCCTTCACATTGATCAGCAGCATTTGTTACATTGTACTCTGTGCTATTGTAGCACACCAGGGCCTGATAAGGAATATGAGCAAACATTGTGCAGACATCCTGCCAATAGACTAGTGTTACGAACCTTGTACTGGGATACTGAGGGTAATAGTGTGTTGAGTTGTTCATTACCACAGGAATTCATGGGACTATATAAGTCCAACAGGCCACCACATGTCAGTGTAACCAAACATAGAAATGTCAGATGGGTGGACCAGGGTGAAAAAGTGACACGATGGGAAAGGCAAATCGACTTACAATTGTCACAACAGGGACTACAGAAACAAAACGTAAAGTGGCTAACACAAGCACGTCCAGCTGTACACTTACAGCAGAGTGAGGACAGCTGATCGGTGTTCCTGTTAAAAGAAGGAGAGAGAGCCTTGTGTGACATATCAAGCACCCTTTGGTCAACAGGGAAATCAGATGTAGGGCTTATTCGGACATCACGTCCAGTAACCATTACACCGAAGTCAGCATTTAGACCGCCAAGGAAATAATACCCTTTGAGGAAGGATGCAGAGCAGGGAATCAAGCCTATCATAGCGGCATAACTCAAAAAAGGGATACTGGTAGAAACGTCAGATTCACCATGCAATACCCCTCTATCTCCTGTTAGAAAAGCAAACGGGGAATGGCGGATGGTACAGGATTTACAAGCTGTAAATCATGCAATACTACCTAGGGTACCGATGGTGCCAGACCCACACACTATATTGAATGATATGGACCCACAACAGAAGTATCTTACCGTGGTAGATATAAGCTATGCTTCCTTTTCAATACCTATACATCCAGATAGTCCATATTGGTTTGCATTTACATTCAGGGTAACAGATACACCCATACTCGGCTACCGCAGGGATACTGTGAAAGTCCAACAATATTCGCACAGGAGATGGCTAGCAACCTGCCGGGGTTTATTCCACCCAGGGGCAGTCAAGTTCTACTTTATGTGGATAACATCCTGCTTGCGGCCCCTACCCAGCAGCAATGTAGGGAAGATACAATAGCATTATCGAAATATTTAGCAGAACAGGGACATAAAGTAAACAAGCATAAATTGCAACTTCGGAGAATACAGGTCAAGTACCTGGGATATGTGGTATCCAAGGAGGGTAGAACATTAGATGAAGATAGGAAGGCAGCAATTTCACAAGCACCCAAGCCAACTACCAAGAAGGGAATGATGTCCTTCCTGGGACGACTAACTTTTGTCGAAGCTGGTTACCAAACTATGCTTTTGAATCGGCTCTATTGTCTGCTTTAATCTTTAATACACCTATGGCAGCACAAGATATACTACACTGGATTCCAGTAGCAGAAACAGCTTTCTGCAGACTAAAACGATTGATAGCTTCATCATCTGTTTTAGGTGTCCCGAATTATGATAACAGATGTTTTCAGACTGTAGATTGTAAGCAGGGATATATGACGTCAGTCTTGACGCAACAGCATGGAAGTAAGCAACGCCCCATAGCTTACTACTCATCGCAGTTGGACACAGTGGCACGGTCATTGCCACATTGTGTACAGGCAGTTGTTGCAGCAGCCATGGCAGTACAGGCTTCGGCATCAATGGTATTATTCCACCCTCTCATTGTGAGAGTGCCTCATGCAGTTGCGATAATTTAGCTGCAAGAGAAAATAGCATTCCTGACCCGTGCTAGACATCTTTCTTGTTTGACCATACTCCTGAGTCAACCTCATATGGTGATTGAACGTTGTACAACATTAAACCCATCAACGTCACGTCCGACACCTGTGTATGGCACACCACACAGTTGCCTACAGGAAATGGAGCAAATAACTTTACCCAGACAGGATATTACTGATATACCCTTAGATGATGCAGAGGTGACAGTTTATGTGTACGGATCATGTAGAAAGGGTCCTACAGGAATGAATCAAGTAGGTTATGCAGTAGTTACTGATATTGAGATTGTAGAAGCCCAACCCCTGCAGCATAACTTGTCTGCTCAAGCAGCAGAATTGATAGCTTTAACACGTGCTTGCACTCTAGCGAAAAACAGATGTGTGGACATATATACCGATAGTCAGTATGCTGTCTCTACAGTGCATGTTTATGCGCAGCAGTGGAAGAATGGGGAATGATAACATCCACTGGTAAACCGATTAATCATGCGCAATTGATCTTGAATTTATTAGATTCCATTCAGTTACCTACTAAAGTAGCTAATTGTAAATGTGCAGCTCATACAAAGCAACAGGATAAGATTACGAAAGGTAATGCACGAGCTGATGCAGCTGCAAAACAAGCAGCCTCACACTCAGAAACTTTCTTTTTGAATGAGGAATGACAATCCTCAGAGATTCTAGATTTAGAAATGTTAGAAACAATGCAAACATCAACTACGAAAGCAGAAAAGCAGATGTGGGTAAGACGAGGAGCAATCCTTGAAGACGGACTGTACATCTCCAAAGTGAGAAAGCCAATATTAACGTCTAATTTATTTAGATATGCGGCTTTGTTGAGCCATGGGCAGAGTCATGTCTCAACAGGGGGGATGGTACAGTTGGTTAACAGAATATTCCAAACATACGGAATTAGGAACCACATACAAACATTTTGTGCAGTGTGTCATATTTGCAGTAAACATCATGCACAGGGAGCATTCCAACGAGCGAGGGAGTTTCCCTACACCACCATATCCGTTCCATACTATTTGTATGGAGTTTATAGAGCTGAATAAATGTGAAGGGAAGAAATACTGTTTAGTGATTATAGATATGTTTTCAAAATGGGTAGAAGCATTTCCAACCAGGAATCCGGATGCAGCAACAGCGGCAAAGGCCCCAGTAAAATAAAGTATCCCTAGATCTGGCATACCGGAAAGAAGCTACAGTGACAATAGAACACATTTTGTGAACCAGACAATCCAGCAACCTGGGTGATTCTTTGGGATTTCCTTGAAGAATCATTGCACGTACCACCCACAGTCAGCATGACTGGTGGAGAGGTACAATGGGATTTCGAGAAATAAGTTGAGGAGGTTGATGAGTGACACCCAGACGAATTGGATGTGCTGTCTACCTCTAGCATTGCTGAGCATGACAACAGTTCCAAATGTAAAGGGTTTGACCCCTTTGAAGTAGTATTTGGAATGGCATATTATGTGCCACAGTGGAAAGCTCTCATGCCTGCAGAGCTGGAGGTCGATGGCTCATTAGCCAGTTACATGAGAGCATTGTTAACCAATAACACTGTTTTGCAGTTAAACTCTTTTTCAGATAAAGAACAAACGAAGCCGGACGCAGAGCTGACTCCAGGATCCTGGGTGTGGTTGAATGTTATCCAAACAAGTAACCGGACGAGTCCAACGTGGGAAGGTCCGTACCAGGTACTGTTGGCAATGCCTACTGCAGTAAAGGTTGCGGAGAGGTCGTCCTGGGTTCACCTGACCCTTTGCAAACTGGTAAAGAATATCCAGTCTGATTTACATGTCGTAGCCAATATACCACAGAGACAGAATGACCAGGGGCAGAGTGTATAACAATACAAAGCAACCCCAAAGACATTGGTTTACTGTCCTACTGATCATACACCTATTAACCATGTTTGTGGTGACTTTTCTTTTGCTGGGATCTTTCCTGCATATAACTACACAGATACAAATAATGAAACGTGATGAACTGGCCACAGATTGGCATCCAAACCTCAACACATACCTAGCCATGAAGCGTGTGCATGTAGAGACTATGAACATTTCAAATTGCTGGGTTTGTACTGCCATACCTACAGCATATGGAGGACTTTTGATGTCTGCTGTCCCCTTGGGGATAAATTGAGACTTGTGAATATCTACCTTTTGATACAGGTTCTGTGAGATCACAGGACAAAGTGGCACTGTACTTACCTGTTACACAAAAAGGAATTGTCTGTTTTTATAAACATGATACAGTCCAAGTTGGTGGGAGTAATTGTAACATAACTGTGTCTTACAAATGTCATATAAAAGCCAAAGATCACAGTACTAGTTGTAGCACGATTTATGATTCGTATTTAAGCTTAATGAGAACAACGTGGAAAGATGTGCAGAAACATCCTGAATTGTATAAACAGTTGTCTGTTATAGACAGGAAAATGTTACATGCAGAGTTAACCCGCATCAGTAGTAAAGTAGAATATTGTTATTTTGTTTGTGGGGAAAAAAGCATATCAATGGTTACCTGAGAATTGGTCCGGCAGTTGTTTTTTGGGTTATCTGGTTCCAGCCATAAGACATACTGCAGAATTGCCTCTGGGTACGATACGAAATGTAAGAGATATAGCTCGAAGAACTGGGAACTCAGTCGAGAAACCTACTAATCCAGTGGGTGAAATCGAAGCTGTTTGGAAAGATCATTCTTCTGTAAGAGATAAAGGAAAATTGACTCCTATGGACTTGGTGACAGTGTTATATCCTGGGCTGGAATAATCCCAGCTTATGGAGCAGTGAAATCAATCAGGGAACTGAGGAAGTTGTCAAAACCTCTCGAAGTAATGAGCAATGCGACTTTTCCGCTCTCGAACTTGTGACTGATGAACTGAATGCAATGAGAACTGTTGTGCTACAAAATGTAATGGCTCTTGACTGCACCCTGGCGGCGAGAGGTGGTACGTCTTGGCGCTTATCAAAGAAGACTGCTGTGCGTATATACCACATAATAAGCATGATATCAACGACCACCTAGAGGTAATACAGCAGGTATCAGCCATGGCGGAACCAGGCCCAAACCCACTGACGAACTATTTCCAGAAACCATTTGGTGGATGGGGTTCACTCATAATGAATATCTTGATTGCCATTTGTGTTGTTTTGCTCATATTGGGAGCATGTGTCTGTTGCGGGATACCTTGTATGAAAGGATTAGTTAGGGACTCTGTTGACGTATCTGTAACCGAGACTATGTATCAAGACCTGGAGTGGAATTTGTTAATACCAAATGAAATTCTTTCTGAAATGTAAAACAAATGACTTGCCTAGTTAAAAGTTCCAGAGAGGAAGAGGCTAGGGAATGAAATAATGTTGTATATGTTTCTGGATAGAATAAAAGCATTAAAAGGAGGGAGAATGTTAGAAAAAGATATATCTAAACATATATGACGTGCTAGTTTAGAAGCAAATAGTGTATAATGCATTTTATCCTATTTTACAATATGGCAGTAGAACTTATCATGCATGTAATTGCCTGAAGCGTAGCTGCAGTGTGATTGAACTCTGACCCTGGCAGTAACCAGTTCAGCAGGCATATGTCATTCAGCATTAATTATCCGCTGGGTTAGAGAATAATAAATGTATGTACATGTATATCTTTCTTCCTTCCACTGAGGAGGATGGCCTTGTGAGCTCTATCGAAGATAGAGTACAGCTGCTCACCAGAGAGACAAAGGAACCTAGTAGGAAATGAACTGACTATTGTATCCGAACAGGCTTGGAACCTTGACAGAGCAACATTTACAGAAGGACATTCTAATTGACCAGGTGCCTTGCAAGGCTGTGCTATTCTCATGGGAAAACATTAAATAAGCATTACCTTAGCACCGTTGTATGAATAGAATATTGTGGATTATAGTGATGTAAATGCCCTGTGACTGACCACGTCATTAAGGTGGGCAAAAGCTGATTGTAAACACAATACACATAAAGCTGCTTCCTGTATAGAGTCAGACAAAACTCTATACTTGTACTGCATAGTTATTTGCCTCCTGGTGTACACTATTAAAACGTTGTGAAACTGAGCTTCCTGTGTTATTGACTGTCATTTTGAAAAGCCTAATGAGTGTTACAGTCTGATTTTAACAACTTAATTGACAGATGTGTATGTCATAGCATGGGAATAGGCCAAGCCAACCACCACAATCGCCATGTGTACCACATACAAACAGCCAGTAACACGCAGTAGTAATGCATGAAGGCATACACGACTGTGGGAATAGCACAGGACATATGGCACGTGCCAAGTGTAGATGCATGACACAAAACCCCAGGATGGGGCTCCCTGCAAAAAGGAACATGTGCCAACCACACCTCCCACAGATGTACCGGCAATGAAAACACATGCCAAACACACAGCAACACTACCGTCCATCCCACGACATAGCGGAGGCTGGTCAAAGACCACCATGACGTGCGCACAAACAGGGACACGTGTAACCGTTGCCTTAACACCCCCCCATAGGCCAAAGAATAATAGAATGGACATATGCATGTAATGTTGTGAAGGATGTGTGGTAGTCCTCAGTATCACAGTGGTAGGGACACAGATACACTGTAATCAACCGTGACGTATGTGCACTGTAGACAGCATACCTGCAGGTAATACAGAGGACAATCACGTGCCACAGAAATATACACATGAGAAAGAGGATAGGGGATAGACAAGTGTAAATGGGACAAACTATGAACATAGGTTCATAGGTCCATAGGTACAGGGTAGGCTATCTACCCAAGGTCAGCCATAACCCTAGTCCATAGTTAGGATTCCTTCGCCAACCTTCCAGTCTGGAGATAAAATGCCTATGATATTGCCGTACCTCTGTCAAGCAGTGATAATGATGTAATCCCTGGGGTATATCTGCAATCCCCCATCCAACGGACAAGATCCCCTCGAACAAGGCTAGCAAGGATCTCTGCCTCACATGTACTGTGATGTAGATCCACAGCATAGTGAGTGTCTGGGTGACGTATGTGTCACTCCAACACATCCTATTAATGACCGCGTCAAGGTTCACGTCACCTGCCCTTGTGGTTCCGAGGGATGTAGATACAGTAGGTGAAGCATAGACATGACATATGGGTCGACATGGCCTCGTATGTCAGGCACAGGTCAACACCGAACAAGAGGTATGTGACCGAATGGAGCAGGGGTCCTAACAGTGGGCCAGCATTACACAAATCCCTGACACCCTGCATCTGTATGACAATTAACCTATGAGGCCTTCCCAGCTGCTGTAGGTGTCGGGTCAGATACCCTCTGAATGGGGCAATGTACTCAATCATAGGTGTAACACGTAATGAGTACAAGGAGACAATGACCTACCCTGATCTAGATGTGAATCCCTGCACAAACAGGTGGGCAATGTAGAAGTCCTACCGAACCACGATAGCAACGTGTGTGTTGAGCGAATGGTGACCGACAACCTGTGTCCCCTGATCCCTGGTAATTACCCCAGCGCTCAGTGGACTGCCACCCATATGCTGGACAGGGGTGACCTCGTTCTCCTCGACGGGTATGATTTTGCATTACCTTGCATTTAGCTGTAGGCCATGTCCCTGACAGCAGATATGCATATCTGGGAGGCCCCTTTGAAGGATATCTGTGTCAGATGTCCGTCCCACTATGGCACCCGGTTCGCAGTCATCTACAAACAATGTCGCCCATAACACCCCTGTGTGTGCCTGTACTGTGGAAATGTAGATGTAGAAGAGGAGTGGACCCAGGGCAGACCGTGGGACACCGCCTGCGACAGGCAGTAGGTCCGACATGCTGCCAGCAACTATGACCGCGTGGGCGTGTCACATAGCCAGTTTACAACCCATCCTGCGATATGCGTGTTCACATCCAAGACGATGGGTTTATCAATGATACCGAGGGGTATTGTGTTGAAGGCCTTTGCCAGGTCGAGGTAGGCTGTATGGACTGCAAGGCCCCATCAATGGCCTCGGTGACTGTCCCGAAAACGTCAACCATGCTTTAAACGCATGAACCGCCCCTGACCAAGCCAAACCGGGTTGGATGCAAAGTATGCAGGTCCCCTATGCCTTCATCTACGAGCCGCAGTATGATCCCTTCCCATGTCTTTGCAGATAGGTCTCCTCATGGTAATGGGACAGTAATAACCAGGGTCAGTGGAGGCATTGGCCCTGTGACGTGGGACTACAGTCGCCGTGCGACACAACCCGGGTACGTTACCCGAGGTGAGGCTAGAAATAAACAGCTGTCCTAACTGTGGGTCTAATTCCTCAATGAGATCGTGGAGTACACAGTCGGGTCACCAGCTGGTCCCATGGATGCTATGTTCACTACCCTGGAGAGAGCATGTTCCACCCGTGCGTCACAGAACATTCGGGGACCACAAACCGCCGGTACAGACATCTCTTCATGTGGGGGGGAGGGTGTGGAGATGTCTTCACCGAACCTGTCAGCCCGTATGTTGGCAATGTGTGTATGTTGAGTAAACTCCACATCATCGTGAACCCAGTCAGAGCATATGTGGGAGTGACCTCCCAGGTGTCCAGCATAGCAAATGAAGGCTGTATGATTGTCAGCCAGGTCCATGGAGATATATCTGTGGAACGTGCCGGACCATGTCATGACAGCCTGTAGCTCTACACATATAATGACCAAGGGTGTCATACCTCACAAGGTGTCTGCTCTGCCTTGTAGTAGCCACCTCCTCTCGTTGTACAGCTTGTGTATGGCTGGGGTACACCACACTGGATGCTTGGCATTGGTACAATGAACCACAGTTGGGTAAGGGAATGCCTGATCCATGCAGTCCTGTAGGTACCGGCAGACGCCATATGTAAGTGATGCAGTGGCTGCAGTACTGTTGACCACTGGCTCAGGGTCCTTAAAGGAGACCACAGTAGTGTTCAGAATTGTGAATTCGGCCTTTGAGAAAGCCATGTGTATGGTAACCGGCAACACCCACAGCAACGGATGTCAATAGCAGAAGCCATTGTCCAAATAACATACATTAACTTCGGCATGACAATATGTATTATTATACATGTATTGACACGTGTCTGCTAATTACATTTGCAAATGGCCGTTAAGACCGTGCCAACGTGCCCGTGATTTACCTAGTCTGGAGGTGTCGTTCCGACAATAAAGTGGCGATACTTCCCAACGGGACCTCTGGGGATTAATTAAAGCGGTTGTTAACCTGCAACATTGGATGTACACCATTTGGTTCCGGTCTCGGAAAACATGGTTTCCGTAGCACTACACACTATGGGTAGTCAAGCAGACATCCGCGATTGGTGAACACACAGCAGCAGTCAAACCCACTGGCCACACGGACACAGTCCGACAAGCTCTACACTTTACATATGCACATTGGTGTCCATTGTAGGACCCAAAATTTTCCCATGCACGAATGTGTGCCAGCCTTCATCGCCACCCACGTGAACCGATAGTCGTGACCATGTCACAGCTAGACATATGCACGCATAGCGTGTTCAATGTTGATGATAGCTGTCCATGAAATGCAGCACATATGCACAGAAATCCCCAGAGTTCGAGTCCATAGAAGTGCGTCCACATCACAGTCCCACACATGAAGGATGTGTAATGGGTACTGTCGACTGTTGCAGTCAAGGGATCCTGGGTATGTAGAAACAGGGCTCGGTGTCGTTTGGCAGGTAATCCTTTGTCCCGCCCCGTGGGAGGGATGTGGGCGTAGCACCTGCCTTACTCCCCACTAATAATGCAAAGCATCCACCGGAGAATGCTAAATGCAGGTGTGAAATGTGTACAGCCCTATACCAGTGTCCAGTAGGCAATTCTCATGGATGGACAAGCGTACGACCAAGATGGCACCCATAACTGCAAACCCGGTGGAATTACACAGCCGCAGTAAGGCATAACACAGGTAATACACATAGGGACTACACTTGACATTCCCCATACAAAGTCGGACCGCCGTGCGAACACCAGCGTACACAGCATGCAATCTGCCAGCAACAAAATGGGGAGCACTCGCTACCATACTGCGGAACAGATGGGCGACCTGTGGAACACATACTAATGGCACACCAACAACGTCAACTAGGATATGTAAACTATGGCGTTCCCACCTATAAAGAAAACATGCTTCAATGAATACATAGGGGATCAACATGTTCCGGTGGTGTTATGTTGAAAGTACAGTGACGGATATGTCCTATTGGGACGTCTGAGGTTTATTTAAAGCAGTTGCTAACCTGCATCTTTGGATATACACCATTTATTCACAGTTCTAAAACACCTGGTTTACGTAGCACCATGTAGAATGGGTAGTCAAACAGACATCCGCGATTGGGGAACATACAGCAGCAGTCAAAACCACTGGCCAGTTGGACACAGTCCAGCAACATCTAACTTTACATATGCACATTTGTGTCCATTGTAGGACCCAAAAATACCTTCTAACAGAACTCCATCCAGCCGTTTCCGACCACCAGATGATGCGATAGCCGTGACTACGGCACAGTTAGACATATGCACCACCAGCGTGTTTAAGGTTGATGACAGGTGTCCATGAAATGCAGGACATATGAACAGAAATCCCCAGATCGACGTGTCCATACATGTGCGTCCACATCCCAGTCCCGCACACATGAAGGATGTGTAATGGGTACTGTCGAGGGTTGCAGCCATGGGATCTTGGGTATGCAGAAATGGGGCTCGGTGTTGTTTGGCAGATAATCCGTTGTCCCGCCCCGTGGGAGGGATGTGGGTGTAGCACATGACCTACTCCCCACTAATAATGCAAAGCATCCACCGGATAATGCTAAATGCAGGTGTGGAATGTGTACAGGCCATAACAGTGTCCAGTAGGCAATCCCCATGGATGGACAGGCCTACGACCAGGATGGCACCCATACCTGCAAGCCCGGTGGAATTACACAGCTGCAGTAAGGCATAACACAGGAAATGCAGATGGAAACTACAGTAGACACTCCCCATAGAAATCCAGACCACCGTGCGAATACCGGCATACACAGCACTCGATCTGCCAGCAACAACATGGGGATTACTCGCTGCCATACTGCGGAACAAATGGGCGACCAGTGGAACACATACCAATGGCACACCAACAACATCAACTAGGAAGGTCATAGGATGTTTAAACACTGGCGTTCCCGCTTATAAAGAACATCCTTCAATGAATCAATAGGGTCTACATGTTCTGGCTGTGTTATATTGACAATACAGTGGCGTATATGTCCTACTGGGCCTTCTGAGGATTACTTAAAGCAGTTGCCAACCTGCAGCATTACATTAATACCATTTGGGTTAATCGTAGTAGAACATGGGTTTCGTAGCACAACATAATATGTGTAGTCAAACACACATCCGCGATTGGGGAACATACAGCAGCGGTCACAACCACTGGCCAGATGGACACAGTCCAACATGTTCTACATTTTACATATGCACATTTGTGTCCATTGTAGGACCCAAAAATTTATCCGTACGCAATGTCAACCGGCTGCGATCGGGAGACCCAGATGAAGTGACAGCCGTGACTACGGCACAGCTACATATATGCACCACCAGCGTGTTCAAGGTTGATGACAACTGTCCATGAAATGCAGGACATATGAATAGAAATCCCCAGATTGCTGAGTCCATAGATGTGCGTCCACATCCCATTTCCGCACACATGAAGGATGTGCAATGGGTACCGTCGAGGGTTGCAGACATGGGATCGTGGGTATGCAGAAATGGGGCTCGGTGTTGATTGGCAGATAATCCGTCGTACCACCCCGTGGGAGGTATGTGGGTATAGCACATGCATTACTCCCCACTAATAATGCAAATCATCCACCGGAGAATGCTAAATGCAGCTGTGAAATGTGTACAGCCCTATACCAGTGTCCAGTAGGCATTTCCCATGGATGGACAAGCGTACGACCAAGATGGCACCCATAACTGCAAACCTGGTGGAATTCCACAGCTGCAGTAAGGCATAACACAGGAAATACAGATAGGGACCACAGTAGACACTCCACATACAAAGCCAGACCGGCGTACGGCGTACACAGCACTCAATCTGCCAGCAAGAAAATGGGGATCACTCGCTTCCATACCGCGGAACAAATGGGCGACCTGAGGAACACATACTAATGGCACACCAACAACGTCAACTAGGAAGGTTATAGGATGGTTAAACAATGGCGTACCCCCATATAAAGAACATCCTTCAATGAATTAATAGGATCTACATGTTTTGGTGGTGTTATTCTGACAATACAGTGGAGGATATATCCTAATGGGACATTTGAGGATTATGTAAAGCAGTTGCTAGCCTGCATCATTGGATTTACACCATCCGGTTTCAGGTTTGAAAGACCTGGATGTCGTAGCACTACATAATATGGATAGTCAAACAGACATCCGCGATTGGGGAACATACAGCAGCAGTCAAACCCACTGGCCAGATGGACACAGTCCAACAGGTTCTACACTTTACATATGCACATTGGTGTCCATTGTAGGACCCAAAAATTCATCCCTAAGCAATGTCAACCAGTGATGGAGACCCTGAAGAAGTGACAGCCATGACTACGGCACAGTTAGACATATGCACCACCAGCGTGTTCAGGGTTGATGACAACTGTCCATGAAATGCAGGACATATGCAGAAATTCCCATATTGTAGAGTCCATAGATGTGCATCCACATCCCATTCCGCACACATGAAGGATGTGTAATGGGTACCGTCGAGGTTGCAGCCATGACAATATCAACGTCAGCTAGGAAAGCCATACGATGGTCAAACTATGGCGTTCCCACCAATGAAGAACATCCTTCAGTGAATTAATAGGATTAATGTCAATTGACCATGGAATACACCTAATCAACATCAAAGACCGCTGGCACCTTATGGCACACAAACCAAGACACACATAGGTAGATGAAACAGTCAACGTAGACATTTCATCCACGACAGGTCACATGTGGTATCCAAAGGTTACTCCATAGACATGTAAGCGCTATCACCCGTAGGCTCCGTGAGACTTACACATAACATAGAGGTCCAGGCTTTATATATTCCCCCTTACACTTCCATGTGTTACTTTCTGTGCAAACAATGAACATGTAACCACAGCATAGAAAGCACAGACGCAATGTTAACCACACACACATATGTTAACATCTCAGAAGGCATCCTATTAACACATGTATCATATGATATTGTACTATGCTGAATACTCATCAATCAAAGATTTAACAATGTATATGGAAGATATGCATAGCATATCACTGTAATACAGCGGTACAGAACTGAAAGAGTGGACAAATGTGTGCTAACCCTACATCTGTACCTAAACTACATTCCCGTTACGGGGGCTTGCTCCACCTGCCTCTCAAAAGAGGCCTCATCAGTGTTCCATCGGTCAGCCCTGGTGTGTGGCCAACCCTCCACCTACTAATCCAACTAGATCTGCATTCTATAGCATAGCTGATGAGGTCCCCCCTCTGGTATTATAACCTGGACGTCGTAAAACACCGAATGTAGACGTATGCCTTGTGATGTGCCCATATCCGGCGTAGGCATACGGCAATCCTGCGGCTGCCCAGGGCGCCGCACTAGTAGGGCCACCTGTCTAGTAGGTGTGTCATGTAGGTATACCAAGATGGGGGCACCATGTGCTGTGGTGGTGGGCGCCATGGAGCCCTACAGCCTAGGGCAGCAGTCGATCTAAGTCCGCTGCCGTAGGAGGGGTAGTACGGTCTGCAGGTATGTGCAGATGTGCACATGAAACAGCGGTCCACAAGGATTACCCATAGTGGCGACACCTGCACAGATGGCTGTAGCGGGACACACACACGGCCATGCATACAGCACAGGTAGACATACACACACCATAACTAGGCAAGTACACACAAGGTGTATGGCGTGTACAGGTACACTGTCAGGACAGCAAGGATAGCTGTCTGCCACGATATCCAGCAGATGTCATTATGGTGTTCTGGAATACGGACAGTGCATGGACAATGAGTGGATATGCAACGTACCACAGTTATATGTGTCAGCCGTGCAAATATGCGATACATGGGAAAGACAGCCATCCATGCTAGAGCAGCAGTACAGGCACAACATAGGTACATAGATATACAATGACAGAGATACAGATGGACACATGTGGCAGGCCGAGTGTAATGTACACAGCATCACCCCACCACACCATAGCATGGTGCACGTGGAGAACACGCGGTCGCCGAACACAACAGGCACACAAGCAGTACACGAGCTGCGTACCACCATCCACAAACACAGGGATGGCGGCAGGATATGAGTGTTCTGCGTAAACCACAAGGCAATACCGTATGAACCCATGCAGCTGGGAGCATGGACACACACACACATGTGGCAGGCATGGTGATTGACCACACCCCCACATACCCAAATGCACAAACGTATGACACAGGTATGGCATGCGCTACGTGGACCACCGAGCACACCACCATCAGAGGCACATGTACAGGTGGGTGACAACATCCATAAAGGAATGGCCGCTGATAGCCAAGGTTTGTGTTGCGAAGCGTCTAAAAGCCTGATCATCTGCAGAGGCAGCTGGATACAAACACACACACAGGGAAGGGCCGGGAGTCGAACCTACGCCTATCTACATGAACTCACTACAGCATGACGCATTTACAGAACGCTACCGAGATTACTGAGCACAGCGCTGTCAGAGGCATACTTCTAGGCGGGTGACATCACCCGTAAGAGAATAGCTGGCAATAGCCAAGGTATGTGTTGCGAAGCGTCTAAAAGCATGTTCATCTGCAGAGGCAGCTGGAAACACACACACACACACACAGGGAAGGGCCGGGAGTCGAACCTACGCCTATCTACATGAACTCACTACAGCATGACGCATTTACAGAACGCGCTACCGAGATTACTGAGCACAGCGCTGTCAGAGGCATACTTCTAGGCGGGTGACATCACCCGTAAGAGAATAGCTGGCAATAGCCAAGGTATGTGTTGCGAAGCGTCTAAAAGCATGTTCATCTGCAGAGGCAGCTGGAAACACACACACACACACAGGGAAGGGCCGGGAGTCGAACCTACGCCTATCTACATGAACTCACTACAGCATGAAGCATTTACAGAACACGCTACCAAGATTACTGAGCACAGTGCTGTCAGAGGCATACTTCTAGGCGGGTGACATCACCCGTAAGAGAATAGCTGGCAATAGCCAAGGTATGTGTTGCGAAGCGTCTAAAAGCAAGTTCATCTGCAGAGGCAGCTGGAAACACACACACACACAGGGAAGGGCCGGGAGTCGAACCTATGCCTATCTACATGAACTCACTACAGCATGACGCAGTTACAGAGCAGCTACCGAGATTACTGAGCACAGCTGTCAGAGGCATACTTCTAGGCGGGTGACATCACCCGTAAGAGAATAGCTGGCAATAGCCAAGGTATGTGTTGCGGCGTCTAAAAGCATGTTCATCTGCAGAGGCAGCTGGAAACACACACACACACACAGAGGGCCGAGAGTCGAACCTACCTATCTACATGAACTCACTACAGCATGAAGCATTTACAGAGCGCTACCGAGTTTACTGAGCACAGCTGTCAGAGGCATACTTCTAGGCGGGTGACATCACCCGTAAGAGAATAGCTGGCAATAGCCAAGGTATGTGTTGCGAAGCGTCTAAAAGCATGTTCATCTGCAGAGGCAGCTGGAAACACACACACACACACAGGGAAGGGCCAGGAGTCGAACCTACGCCTATCTACATGAACTCACTACAGCATGAAGCATTTACAGAACGCGCTACCAACATTACTGAGCACAGTGCTGTCAGAGGCATACTTCTAGGCGGGTGACATCACCCGTAAGAGAATAGCTGGCAATAGCCAAGGTATGTGTTGCGAAGCGTCTAAAAGCATGTTCATCTGCAGAGGCAGCTGGAAACACACACACACACACAGGGAAGGGCGGAGTTGAACCTCGCCTATCTACATGAACTCACTACAGCATGAAGCATTTACAGAACGCTACCGAGATTACTGAGCACAGCTGTCAGAGGCATACTTCTAGGCGGGTGACATCACCCGTAAGAGAATAGCTGGCAATAGCCAAGGTATGTGTTGTGAAGCATCTAAAAGCTTGTTCATCTGCAGAGGCAGCTGGAAACACACACACACACACAGAGAGGACGAGAGTCGAACCTATGCCTACCTACATGAACTCACTGCAGCATGAAGCATTTACAGAACGCGCTACCGAGTTTACTGAGCACAGCTGTCAGAGGCATAGTTCTAGGCGGCTGACATCACCCGTAAGAGAATAGCTGGCAATAGCCAAGGTATGTGTTGCGAAGCGTCTAAAAGCTTGTTCATCTGCAGAGGCAGCTGGAAACACACACACACACAGACACGCCGAGAGTCGAACCTATGCCTACCTACATGAACTCACTACAGCATGAAGCATTTACAGAACGCTACCGAGTTACTGAGCACAGCTGTCAGAGGCATACTTCTAGGCGGGTGACATCACCCGTAAGAGAATAGCTGGCAATAGCCAAGGTATGTGTTGCGTCGTCTAAAAGCTTGTTCATCTGCTGAGGCAGCTGAAAACACACACACACACAGAGGGGCGAAGTGTCGAACCTATGCATCTACATGAACTCACTACAGCATGAAGCATTTACAGAACGCTACCGAGTTTACTGAGCACAGCGCTGTCAGAGGCATACTTCTAGGTGGGTGACATCACCCGTAAGAGAATAGCTGGCAATAGCCAAGGTATGTGTTGCGAAGCGTCTAAAAGCTTGTTCATCTGCAGAGGCAGCTGGAAACACACACACACACAGGGGCCGAGAGTCGAACCTACGCCTACCTACATGAACTCACTACAGCATGAAGCATTTACAGAATGCTACCGAGTTACTGAGCACAGTGCTGTCAGAGGCATACTTCTAGGCGGGTGACATCACCCGTAAGAGAATAGCTGGCAATAGCCAAGGTATGTGTTGCGAAGCGTCTAAAAGCTTGTTCATCTGCAGAGGCAGCTGGAAACACACACACACACAGAGGGCCGAGAGTCGAACCTACGCCTACCTACATGAACTCACTACAGCATGAAGCATTTACAGAATGCGCTACCGGGATTACTGAGCACAGCACTGTCAGGAGGCATAACCCTAGGTGGGTGGTATCATCTGCAGAGGCAATGCGTCCGATAGGGAATGAAGACAGAGTGCGCAGTCACGCAGCCTGTTACCATCCCAAGGTGGCCGTACAGTAACACGTTAGTGCTGCAGTCGGGAATACCAAATAACTACTGATCAGTACATCACGACAGGAATACGGGATGCACCACATGACAGTATACCCTATAAGAGGGCATCCGGCGTGCAGGATGTAGGCAGCCAATGTGGCATGACAGCCACATATGTGTCACCTGGATGGTCACCATGGCTATGCAGGATGCCATTGGCCATGGCTACACGCCTAGTAGCAGACATCGGTGGCGACTGTCGTGTGTACCCGCGGTGTACTGGCCATGCCTCTCACACCTAGCGGTTGCAAAGGGAGACAGACATGCTCACGGGTATCAACGCAGTCGGGCGCGGTGTGCACTGTACTGTGTGTCTATCTACACAGCTGCTTACTGGGCATGCTCAGACACTTAGACTCGGCACAGAGCAGACATGCATACACATGGTGCGACAGCATGGGTGGCAGAATGTGGACCGTCGTGTGTGTCCAGCCACACAACAGCAACCCGGCCATGCCACAGACGTGGCCGTTGCGAAGGGGAAACAGGCATGCACCCGGGGTATTAATGCAGTCGGGCGCGGTGTGCACTGTACTGTGTGTCCATCTACACAGCTGCTTACTGGGCATGCTCAGACACTTAGACTTGGCACAGAGCAGACATGCATACACATGGTGCGACGGCATGGGTGGCAGAATGTGGACCGTCGTGTGTGTCCAGCCACACAACAGCAACCCGGCCATGCCACAGGCATGGCGTTGCGAAGGGAAACAGGCATGCACCGGGTATTAATGCAGTCGGGCGGTGTGCACTGTACTGTGTGTCCATCTACACAGCTGCTTACTGGGCATGCTCAGACACTTAGACTCGGCACAGAGCAGACATGCATACACATGGTGCGATGGCATGGGTGGCAGACTGTGGACCGTCGTGTGTGTCCAGCCACACAACAGCAACCCGGCCATGCCACAGACGTGGCCGTTGCAGCGGGGAATATCCAGGTGCAATTAACCATGGGTAGGACTGCCCTACAGTTTGTTGCATGCTACAGACCACCCTCCCAAACCCAGGATACCTGCACAGCCGTCCTGAGGACACTGGTGAGTGTGCATGCTCTCACAACACCGCCGTATTGGGTGACATCAACCACCCATACATAGACTGAGAACATTACCCATGACACAACACCCTACGCCACAGGTCCCGGGTGTTCATACACCTGACTGCTGTTAAACAGCCATGAACCATACCCACTAGGGGGGCCGTATACCAGTTCTGCTCATCACACATGGGGAGGATATGCTCCACACAGGATGTACATCCCTCAATGGTGATGTCAGACCATATAGTGGATCCACTGGTAATCCACATCCTGCACCCAACACCGGCATGGGAGACCTGAGTGACAACCTCTCCACAGCAAACCACACACATCATACGACCAGTGTGGTACCCTACAAGTCCTCCATGCCAGTGGTGAACACAGGCCGCACTGCCAAAACCCTTACGAATGCCTTCTCTGAGCATCCCAGCGCTGTCTGCACCAAGCGATCATGATAACATCAGGACCTTGTCCACCGAAGGCAGGCACATGGTCTGGTGGACCCCAGCCACTGACAAACTGTACATCAACAGTTGGAGCTAATACATGACAGAGCAATATCAGTACCAGGGAAGCCATCACCCATTCATACCGGCGTTAACATACGGCCACACATACAATCATCCAAGGCCGCTTGTGGGAGTGGTACTGCAGAGGGCACATGAGACAACCATAGGGCCTTCCTTAGCTGTGGTAGGGACATGGGTGGGAGCGCACAGTCATGGCGAAATTAATCCAGAATGGTACAACGGTCACTGCACCCACAGACATTGTCAACAAACCAGCGGACATGTTCCATGCATACATCCACCCCAAGAGGGGCGTATCCATCCACCAGAGTCTAGCCTCCAAAACATCTCATATGCCCTGGAGTGATCTGATATCTGTTAGGCGGTGAACACAGCACCAATGGGCCCCGATGGTGTCCCTGGCTGTGTGCTACCCAACCTCATTGAAGCCCTCGCCCCACACATAAGGCCGCTGTGTCATGTTAGCCTTACTACGGGCTAGGTCCCGCTGGATGGCATACGGCAGCTGTGGTCCCACTACGCCAGGGTAGTGCTCTTATGGACTGTAGACATTCCTGCCCTATCAGCTTGACAAGCCTTGTCTGCAAAGCTGCGGGGAGGTCCATACTGGTGCCCATGAATACAGACAGTGGTGTACAGCCAATACGGGAACATACCCACAACGACTTAGTCAAGGGCAGATCCTGCCTCCCAAACCTGCTCGGCCTGTCTGGAGCGGTCACTAAGGCCATTGATGGGGGTACGTCGGTTTGCACACACTACCATGACCTGGCGGGAGCATTCAAAACACACTCCACGTGGGACTCATGGAAAGGCTCGCCAGCGTACATGTGGGGACATATGTCACACGATGGTTCTCGGAATGGATGGAGGTCACACCACACAGGGTTTGTGTTCCTGGTGCCGTGTCAGACTCAAAGCTGGTCTCAAGTGGAGGCCCACAGGACTCAGTCCTGGGCCCCCTGCCGTTCGACATTCGACCTTCCAATGTGCATGCAAACATAGGGGGATTGTGGCAGACAAGGTATGCAGATGACTGCACACCGGCCACCATACCCAACACCCCATCTGACACGGACATCCACCTGGGGCCTCATAGACATGGATAACTGGTGCCAGAGCCATGGCCTGCTGCTACATGCCAGAGAAGGTGCAGACCTACCCAGTGGGAAGGACATGTTGAGCCCGACGTAACATGTAGGTGGTAATCCATTCAACATGGTGGACGTGTTCAGGGAAATGGGTACCACACCTGTCGGTAACCTCTGTCAACACACACAATGCCAATGTGGGTGGGAAGACATTCCACTGTGGCCACCTGGTCTGGAAGGAATCACATCCACATCAGGGGTGTTCATTGTACCCCTGTACACATCACACACCAGAGCAATGATTGCGTACAATGGCACATCTGGGCTGTACCTAACCTGACACCTGCAGCACTCGGAAGGACCACAAACGTTCCATGACGCGGGGATAAAGGTGCTGGGACATGTGTCACACGCTGCCCGACCAAGGGGACTCTGGCTGTATACCTTCCCAGCACGTCTGCTCTGTGGTGATCTGTGCCTGACATACACGGCCATGTCCGACCTGGGTGACATGGACATGTTCCACCTCCTAGGCTCCAGGCAAACACGGGCACAGAAGCGACTGTCAGACACCTCACCACGAAGATGACTAGGACGTGCTGGGGAACAGGGTCAATGCCCAGAGACCCCCTACAACACAGAGAGGATTGCCAGCCCATGTGAAGCAGAGGCCCTGACTGACTTTGTCCAGGAGTAATCATGACGTGTGGATGTGTGATCATAGGTATGCGCCAGGCATCATCTCTGTGTCAGTGCTGGACGGGGGACAGGAGACCGATGGATGTGGTATCCTCATCCTAAGGGGTGTTAGCAGCCACACACACTCTGGCTAGGATTACACATGCCGTAGGGCACATAGCCTGGTATGTACATGTGCGCCTATGTACCTATGTAGGGGTCCATGCCTGTGCTATGCTGATATTACCAGATGTGCCTGTGGGTACCCTACAACTACAAATGGGGAACTGATAACAGTGCTCCCAGTAGGCACATGCAAGTACACCATAATTGGCATACGGGTTAACTGAACCAACATGGTGCTACACATGTAACCACCACGCATACCGTGTACACAAAACAATGAATGCTGCACCTGCACTACATGGTATGTCTGCTGCATGATGTCAGTGCACGACCCACGTCACATACGCACCTGTCACCTGCCATACACAACCACCGCAACATACACATCGCGTACTATGCGGACACAGGTATCACATACACCTCTCACTATCTTGTCCACCCTGTGCATCAGAATATGTTTGCATAACCGTGCACCGATGGTGTAGCTCACGGTTCTGCGGCAGAGGCTTCATCATATGCACAGGGTGATATGTGTGCCACGGGCATAGGCTGTACCAATGGATGACATCATGTGTGTGTGTAAGGGCCTGTGCATTTACTGGGCATGACTGTGCAGAATGCATGTGGATGTGGTGGAGCCCTACAGTTGTGTCTGCTGTGTGTGGGTATGTGTGTACACAGTTCAGTCATCTGTGATGCCTACACGGGGTATACTTGGCAGCCCCAGACTGTACAGTGCAGGTGGTACGGCTCACTGTGTCCGCCTGCGGCGACGTGACCCGTGCCTGCCTGGGGTCGCACGGGCACTACCGGGTGGAGGTATAGAGTGGCCACTCTCCGATGACACATGTCCGCTGGAAGCGTGTCCACGCTGGGACCGTCCAGGGCCACGTCCACGTGGCCTGCTGTGTCCTGGTGTGGTTGGTGTAGCAGCAGCTGCACTGCTGCTGCTACCAGCACTGTGTGGGTGGGCATGGGAGGTGGCACGCACACGTCGACCTGCACTTGGTGGTGTTGCTGGCCTACGCCCACGTGCCCTACGCCTCACCCCTACCAGGTGTTCCAGCACGGACAGCTCACGCTCACGGATGGCCATGCCTCGGTCGAGGATCCCAGCCATCTCACCTAATCTCCTATCCAGAACATCGGCAAGCTGCTGTTGGGCATTCGCCAATGACTGGATGTTCTCATTTAAGGAATGGATTGCGGACCTCTGCAGCCTCTGCCCTTCCTGGTTCTGCCGTTCGGCACGTGCCTGCGCCGCCATTACAGTCTGAAACATGCGTCTGGTTATACCAGCTGCTGCACCCTGTATGGCAGGTGAATGTCTAGCAGTGCTCCTACGAGCAGCACCTGCCACATGCCTGTGTGGCACTTCACCAGTCATTACACTGGCAACATGGTGTGTACCCGCACCTTCTGCAGCCACCACACATTCCTGCTCGGTGCCAACAGACGCTGACTGTCCGTCATCTATGGGCAACGGTGTTGTGGTATGTGTCGGCATCTGAACCGTGTGCGGGGATGAAGGGACATAAGTGTGATGTTCTCCAATGGCACAGTGTCTGCCCGTGACGACCCTGCCTGTGCCTCATGCACATGGTCATCACCGCTAGTATCTGTGGGGACACTAGCATCAGATGGACCGCAGGAGGGGAACGCACCTACAGCACCTGTGAATACAAAGACATACCGTAAGTTACATTACACACACGCAGACACACACACACACACACACACACACACACACATGCGGACACACACACGCTGACATACACACGTGGACACACACACATGCAGACACATCATGCATGTGATATTGCAGGTGGCATGCAGCATTCCCACACCACAGCCCAGTGAATGCAGCCCAGACATTAATAGTGGCAGTATGCATACTGCCCTGGAGTGCACACTACATCAGGCAGGTGTCTTTTAGTAGGCTTGCAGTACACACATTCATGGTAGTTTGCATGCATCACCGTGATACACCGTGTGGCCACGGGTGGGTTAACAGTACAGATGGCTGGCGTCACTATGTCATGTACACCGCAAACATGTGCGGTATCATGTGGACATGTGACAATGGTGTCCCACCACATGCACCACATCACAACGGATGTCACAGTGCAGTGTTATGTGTACAGTCTACAGATAGAATGCATGTGTAACAAGGATGTCTGTGCAGGTGTGGTTGGTGTGAGCTGTGTACATAGCTGTACAGTGGGGAGTACGGGCACTGTGCCACTGCACGGCAGCAGGACACAGGTATGTTTCTGTGCGATGCGTGACCTGGACGCATTGCGTTGCCATGTCTGCAAGTCAGTTCTGCTGTTCAACAGCACGTATATGGTAGACATTGGTGGCACCTCTAGTGGCTGCAGACAGGCATTCCATTTCTCTGGTGTACCACATCGGATGTCCAGGGGGTCCACTACAGTGATGAGCCCACTATGTGTGGACAGGGTGCAACGGTGACTACCCACTGCGGATGTACTGTGTGGCAACATGCCTGTAGGTATCACCCATGGCCATGTTTGTCTGGTTCATCGACAATTGTGTGTGATGGGCATCGTGCACACAGCCCTGTGGTGACCCATGTGACATACAACCGTAGTAGTCTGAGGTGTCACATTCCCTAAGGCTATGCAGACATTGTGGATGTCTGCTATGTTGTGCATAGGTCATGTCATGGTGTGACAATGTTGCGGACAGACATCCACGTGCATGGGACATGTCATGTGCCATGTCACAACGTGTGCACCCAATGCAGGGGCATAGGTCACAGTGGTAACACCTGTGTTCTGGCCAGATCACAGCTCACTATGTGGTACTGTGTGCATACCGCAGAGGCATACCGATGCATACTACACATGCAGCCATTGTGGAACACCTCCACCATTGTATGCATAGCTGACTGCACATATCACACCGATGGGTTATGTGGTTGCATGCCGGTCTATACTAACGGTTGTATCTACTGTACATGGGTGGTGTGTGTGTCGGTGGTGCAACCTGTATACCGTGACTGGGGCACACCCAGGTGTGCATGTCATACCTGGACACATGGGGAATATCGATACACCGTATCATGCCTTTTACTAGCAACAGTCTTACCTGCGACAGACCCATGTCTGTGCGACACGCCTGCGGTACCTGTATAGGGACGACACAAAAGTATACACATTATCCATTACTATCGCCACGGTAAGCACTGTGCATGTCACATCATGCACCTGTGTGTTAGCATGTGCTATGCACATGTCTGCAAACACAACATAGCATACTGTAGTATGCATCTTGTGTGGCCATATACCTGGCATGTGTTGCTATATTATGTGTTGTACTATGACACCCACTCCTACATCGCTTATCATACAAACATGCAACACTGACTTACCAGGCAGCTCCAAGCTCGTTGGTTGGGAGACACCCACCTCCACGATGGATGCGAGGGTTTCAGCATGTTGTTCCATGGGTGTCCCCAGACTGGCCAGGAGCTCCTCCATGGGTGTGAGTGGGGGCTGGGTTTGTGGCCCACCACCTGTCCCACCTTGTTGTCTGGCGATTGCAGCGGCACGCTGTCTTGCATGCCGAATTAGGTCTGTGCAGTGCCTGCGGATCTGTTGATATGTGCGGTTGTGGCCGCCCAGGGTGTTCACCCTCCTGCGCATATCCTGCCACATGTCTTCACGTTGTTGTGCCTGCAGTGGCACGTGGCTGAACAGGATGTCATAGTTATCATGGAGCAACGGTATTATCACCTCATCTTCCTGTCGGCTAAAGGCAGGCAGCTGGGAACGTGGCATTATCTGTAAGACATAATGATGGTGACAGGTCACATTTACACTGCTGTGCTGGCATACTGCTGGACATACATTGCTATGACATGTACAACATCTGCACAGTAATCTCTGCGATGCATCATGGCAGTGACACAGCCGATGTGTTGCCGTCACACCATTGAGCAGTGGGTGTCATATCATATCTGTGTGTCACCTCATCACACTGTACACGCACCATGTTGATGTTAGCCTGCTGTGGACATGTGTACCTGCCTGCACCTGTGTCCATATCAGTTGGCACGGGTCCCCATGTGACAACAGTTCTACTGTTCACCTGGATGCTGTGTATATGTCACTAGACATCACGTACGCGGCCATTATGAACGTCAGCGGTGGCACTGCACACATACACATGGACACCTGCACATGCATGTGTTGTGCCATGTACATCCACACAGCACTGTATGGGTGTTGGACAACTTGCCACGGCTCACCTGTGTTGCACATGTGATACACATGGGACAATGTGTAACCATGTCACATTAGCAGGAAAGGTCATGCATAGCATGTGCACACGCACGTTGTCCACAGCAACACACAGCACCTGTAACACCACAGGGTGCATCACTGCCACATTACTGCTGTGGACGGTTGATAGTGACAGTGCCTTTTGTCCATCGCACCATGTAGGACTGTGATAGCACGTGAGCCTTGCTGGGCAGGGCTGCATGGTATGGCAGGGTATGCCACATACATGGCACTGGGATGTGATCCACCTGGGGGGTAATGATATTGGCAGGGTGGCTGTCCATTCCATATGTCATTGCTATGTGTATATGGACATTACACATGTCTATCATCATGGTGTGGACACTGGCCTTATGCAAGGTAGGCTGCACGCTGCTTGGTGGGGGTGTGTCTGGTGCATGCAGGTATCGCACATCCATGCATACACTTTAACCCTGACAGGTGCTATGTGCTGCGATATTGATCAACACAGTGCTGTATGTGGCCACACACTGCTATCCCGTGCACATGGATGGTTGCCTGGACTGACGTGGGTACCACATATGTCTACATCCAGTGCCTGCTGTCACCCCCATGTCTGCTGGTGCACTGCACACCACCATCCCTCCCACAGGAAATGTGGTGTTGGGCACAGCATAGGTATCCATGTATGGGGACAGGGATGTTCACATAGCAGGGGCACTGATGGTATCGTCGATCTGACCATACACGTATGACGCACCCCTCACACATACAACCCATTCATTATGTTGTTCACAACACTGACACAGCTATACTGCTATGCCGGAGACATTCACAGACGTACATACACAGATGCGTGCACGTCCGTCTGTGGCATGGCCTGGACTATTGGTGTGGTTCGGCACATAACGTGTTTGAGTGCGGCTGGCGCAGACCTACTGTGCACATGTCTACACAGTAAGCCTGTTCTACAGTAGGCATCGGTGATGTGCTGTGCACATATCATATCTGCACATTGTGTTGGTGTCTGTCTGTCCACGGGCCAGTGGTGGGACACACAGGGATATTGTTGAACATATATGCATGCAACCCTGTACTGCTGTACCGCTAGCTTCTCGGGTGCTAATGTGTCATAGACATGCACACCGTACCCAAACATGTGGTAGTGGGTTGCCACCCATACCCATCTCCTCTTGTGGGTTGCTATCATCCAACACCCTCTTTGTATTGTATGTTCAGGCTATGCACCTGTGTGGGGCATGTGGGCATGCAATGCAGTACTACGTGCCTTTGCACCCATCACAGAACAAGTCACACAGGTACACTGGCAGCCGTACACTTCACAGCTTGGTGACGGCACAACACATGTTGTACACACGTAACACATGTCCTGTGGGACATGGTCAAATGTACAGGCATGTCCAACAGTCACATGCCACTGCTACCTCTACATGACGGCTATGCAGGACATGTGGCGGTACAGCAACTGTCACATGTACATGAGCAATGCCCCCTACATACATCACGTGGTACTGCCTGTGGGACATGTGCGTCTGCATCCATGCTATGGCCATAGATGACAGTTGTACATCAATATGTGCAACATACCTCATTGGGTGTTCTCATGTGTGCATGTTCAACATGTCAATGCATTGTTCGTGTCTGTCAGACAGTCATTGTTGTGCATGGTTTACATGGCAGCCATGGCGTACTGTGTGTGATTCCAGGTACTTCATTGGGCTACCAGCATTGTACATTATCACGGCATATTCCAGCCATCATGTAGCCATCCTAGCTGACACTGTTATCCGGCCAGTGGGAGGTGTTCTGCCATGTGCACATATGTCACACAGTACGAGGGTGACTGACTCACATTCTCAGAACAGGGTTCTGACCACTGTGGATGTGTGTGATGCTGTCGACGACCATGACTGCACCAGATGGTGACATCTGGATGTGTAACATTCACAACACACACCTACCTTCACGTAGCAACACATCATCCACAACAATGGACATCCCTGCATGAACACTGTGTGCAGTATGTCTGTATGACCACTGCAGGCACCACTGGTAGCCACCAGCATGGCTGCCAACAGCAGCAGTGTGTATCCTGTGTGAACATGGGTTACACCATTCACAACACACCTGTGTCAGATGGCCCTGTTGTGGGTCACAGTGCAGTTCCACACATCATGTAACAGTATACATCATGCACCGATATGTTGCGGACATGTGAACGGCTGTGCAACTCAACATATGCACACATGACACATCACCTGGTACAACATGTCTGTCTTACCACACGTTATTGTGACCACCCTGTGATGACATTGTACAGGCTACGTGGACTGGGACATGTGATGGCTCAAAGGTATATTCACCCTCCGGGTGTGTGTCTAGCCAGGTGTACAGTAGGCAGTGGTCTGCACGGGGATACTGTACATTGGCCTACTCTGTCACTGCGACTGTTGACTATGCTCATACTGTACTTATACAGGCATGTGGTATTTGTCCAGTATGACAGTCGTGGTCAACCACACTACTGTGGCACACATGACCTGCGGACATCTGCCTAGGGTGTGGAGCCCACATGTACATCTTCACATGCTATGCTGCCTCTGCAGCGGTGTCACATGTCTGTCTCCAGCAGGGCTGTCACAGGCAGGCACGGCATGCAGTGATGTGTGACAATGCTTGCACCCTCCACTGTGCTGCACACAAGCACTGCACACACAGTAAGGCACGCCTGACATTTATCTGCGGTGCCTGGGACCTGCCTCCATGCTCTGCACAGCACACCTGCCAGTCCAGATTGTACACAGATCATACCTCCCAGGCACATACCTGGACTGCAACACACACAGGTGAGGGGATCCCACATCACACAATGATTTACACACATACTGTATATTTTCCAAACACAATGCATCATAGGTACTCCATGTTCGGATACCCATGTTTGTGACCGCTAGACACATTGTGACACACAACAGAGAGTACACTGTACACCACAGGTTACATGCTGGCTGTGTTGTCATACTGTACATTACACCTCAGACAGTTGCTACTGCCATGTGCTGACAGCAACCCACACTTCCCTAGTATGGACTCCCATGTACCCACACATGCTTGGCCATGCACTACACATAGCTGGGTGACACATTACACAACACATACCATACCTACACTACCCTCGGCATGCACCATACCTCCATGTGTCTGTGTGTTAAACCTACGGATATCCCCCCTCTGGTAGATGAACATATATGCTTCGTGGCACTGCTAGCCACACCCTGGACACACACCCATCGCAGCATACATGGTACATGTGCTCAACGGCAGGTACTACTGACGTCTGCTGACGGGGTGGTTAATGGCATGGCACCCCGGCAGCTGGACAGTATACGTGACTATGCTGACACATATCACAGTGCACTTCCGCTACATGTACGCAATGGTAGGGACCATGCTATTCCACACAGACACATGGCGGTACTGGCCTTTTCACAGACGCCACGGTGGTATTCATGTTCCATGCACATGTGCTGTATGGGCGCATGTGCAGGCTGTTGCACGGTGGGTATATTCAAATGTGTGGGGTGCATCACTTGACAGTCATGGTGGGTCCTCGTGGTCCATCACATGCTCCACAGCTAGCTACCTACACATGACTGCCGTACATTGCAGTGTGGGCCCTCACGCAGTGTGGTGGTATGTCTGTGTTGTTTGGCTACATCCACATTCGATGTAGCATACAACAGTCACCCAGGCATTGCCAACTGAGATGTTGTTGGCAACATGCCAGCCAATGGGGTACCTACCAACAATACACACTCTCACTCACTACAGGGTTCCAATCCATACATGGACATTGCATTGTCCCTGTGGACACATACATGGTACTGCCATGCACACGTTATGTCCTAGGACACTGTCCCAATGTCACCTCCAATCTCCCTAGCTGTTATGTCCCGCCAACCTGGTTGGTATGTGTCTCTGCAGCAGCCCACTGAATTAACTGCTAGCCTATTCATGGACGTTGTGTCGTTGACCACCACACTACCGCATCTATCACACTACACATGGGTGGTACTGCATTGCACATGTGGGACTGCATTCGTACACCCATGACTGGACCATTCAGTATGGCACTGGGGCACATCCTCACATCCGTGCTTCACACACTCATTGATGACCTCCATGCCTTTACTGGCACCCTTGTTGGGCCTCTGTGTGCCACAGCACGCCACATCCACATGCTGGCCACCTGTCATACCATTGCATGGGTGGTTGGTGTGGTACAGAGGGTAACAGATCAGACATTATCCCCACATTGCCCTTCAGCACCATTCCACATTCTGGTATTGCCAATGTACACATCCACCATCACATCATCATCTCAGGATGTTAGGCTATATGACTCCTGGACAGGTCACACAGTGGTGCAAGCATATCATGCTACCTACTACATGTCAGGTACATGTGGCATTACACAGTCCTCAGTCATGTGGCCCCTCATGTTCACTATTTGCTTACATACACAACATGCTGTCACAGAGTACTGTCCATGCCTACATATCCCACATCTACATACCTGGCAGCATTCTAGCTCCACCAGCTCATACTACTAACAAACATACAGGTGTCAGTGTGGCAGATATATCGTGTAGATGTCATTGCGTCGGATACATCACACATGGTGCATACACATCACCTTTGCATAGCGACAGTCATCCACTGGGTATCACATGGATATTGTCCCCATACATGCATATCACATTGTACATGGTTGCTGTACACACATGCCCCACATGGTGCTGTGGTTGCCATATTCCACTGTGGCGTGGGTACACATCTGCAGGGCCACACATATCTGTACTGTGTGTGTTGCTGGTACATTGGTAGCCTTTGTACCTGTGCCATACACACATCTACACACGGGCAGGGTTACAATAACACATTCGTGGTGTACCTTCCACAATGGCTACAACTTTACATGGCACGGTATAGTCATGCCGTGATGTATACCAGGCTCAGACAGTTTACATATGCAGATGACAGATGGGTAACACATCTGTACTCATCTGCATACCACTTACACAGGGGTGTCATCTACTCTGACATGGGCCATGTCCTCCGCATTAGTGATGCATGTAGTACTCCTACATGGCGTTTGCAGTGGGCGGGTGAATGAAGCGCTCCTACATATGTGCACACATGCCACGTTGCTTAGCCTGGGCTTCTGTGTTACCTCCGCAGACTAGACACACACCATGCTGTGGAACGTAGGTCCTGTGCACATCCCACAGGGACACACTGTGGCACTGGTCATGTGATAGCTCCCTTGCTGATAGGGTGACACATAGACATGGTACCACCACAGCGGCAGTACTGTGTAGACATGCAGTTGACATCCACCTCTGCTGTTCAGTGGACACTACCATGGGGAGGTGACACTACTGTGTACATTGCACATGTGTTTACACATGGACCTACCGGACGTAATTGTTGCACACATTGCACCTGCTACAGATCGTTTGGACATGGTTACTTGGTGTTCCTTCCATTTCGGGTGGCTATTCTGCTACTACTCTGTCCCATATGTGCAGGCCATACATATCCTGTTAGTGTACATAACACTAGGCCATACCTCCATTATGCATGCTATGCCTGTGATACTGTGTATGATGTCTGAACATATCCATCATGACAGCTTTACATTACACATACTTGACATAGTAACCCCTACTGCGAGGCATACGTGCACGTCGTGCGCACATTACGTATGACATCGACGGTATATGCCCATACACATGTGTGCTGTGACAGTATACATACATGTCCTATCCCCTGCTGTGGCACTTCCTTGTTGGACATCCACTGCCAGCATCAGCATGGGTGGTGGCATTGTTCTGTGTTTTGCCCCCCTATGGCAGCCCTTGGGTTATCCCGGCTGTGTACATGATGTCCCACTGCTGTGCACACGGTGTCCACAGTCGTTGGTATGCTCAGCAGGTTAGCACTACATAACCACCTTTCACCACTCTCTGCTTTATGGACAGGTATCTTTACTTACAAACACCGTTCACATACAGTGCAGCTTCGTCATACATATAATGCGTTACACACCAGTACATCTCATGGGTTCTACATACCTTTCCTGTGTTGACTTCCATATTCCGTTCGAGTCTGGCTAGATACTTTATTCTCACTCGAGCCGTTTGGTTGTATTTGTTCAGTATGAACAGACAGTTTGAATATCCTAGGAGTCTTCCTTATATCCGTCGTCACCTGCGACATGTGGGTTCATCACACCAATAGCTGTTCCTCGGTGTGTACTTATGTGCATATCACCTGTACATCTCCTCCATTCGTACAGTATGCGTCGGAACTAGGGCATGGTTCATTCCTCGGCTGGGCATTGGTTATTTCCACTACCTTCGTGGGGATGGTATGTATTGTGTTATGTTATGTGTGACTGCAGCCGCTATGTGTGGCGTCAGGTACATTTCGCTGTGGTGTTAGCCGTGGATTGTGTGTGTTGGGTATGGTATTATGTTCGACATGTGGGTGTCCCTGTCCTGGCAGCGTCTGTCGATGGCGTTTTGCATTCGGATGTGTAACATAGCTCTTGTATTCCTTTACACAACGGATGCAGGTATGCATCCGCTGCTGATAGTGTTTCCCACGCGAGATGTTACGATTATGCCGCTGTCATTGACTGCCTGTATGTTTTTGCTGCTATTGTGGCTTGTATCCCTTTGATATGTGCAATGGGGTATATCGGCGGATGTGGGTGACGGGTACGGGTTGTGGGCCTTGCATTTATACATACAGGGTATGCTTGTGTGTGTGCTCCATCCCTGCCTGGGGAGCTGCAAGTTACCTGTCTATTGTTCTAGGAGTGTAGGTTTTGTTGATGTCGTCTGGTGTCGGTATCGCCTGCATGTGTGCTTCCAGCATGTATTCCTCCATCACATCGGTATTATATCTGAGGCTGTTCGTATGTGCCGACTATCCCTTGGCATTTTGTCACGGATATTTACGGTCAATGTGGTCCTGTACTTGGGACGGCCTCTGTGCTACCGGTTGCCACCTATTCGGGTGGCGATTGCTTGTTTAACACTCGTAGAACACACATCGGTGTTTACGGGACGATACGTGGCCACGATCGGTGCCGGGGTAGCACATGCGTATTTCCGCGGTACATGACTATTGCTGTGTAATGTTGCCGACGTAGCGTTTTGAAATTAACATATCGGTGCCATATATACGGTCATGGTTTCTACATGCGTCCTTTGCATCTCATGTTGGCTATACTCCTGTGGTACATTCTGGGACAGTTTCGCTTTGCATCATTTTACGTCGCCACGCGCCTAGCCAGGGAGGAGCTCTCAGTACTACTTTGTGGGTACTGCTGTACATACGCCTGTGGTTCCTATACTGTATGCCTACACATGTTATTCCACTCCGCCTGTCACATGTCACCTACATACACATTTTACAGTGGCACACACATTACACTCGCACAGCGGAACACACAACACCCTCACCTCACACATACACATACTTCCGCTGTCGCAGGGACGGTTGCACACAGTACCTACATTGCCTGCATCACCGGCGGCGGTATCTACCTCTGCCCTCATATCCTAAGAATATTACCCGCACATGTCCTGTTACTGTACTGTGGCCTGGCGATCATCCCGACTCGCGAATATGCATTTAGGTAGGTTGACCTTTCCATGGGTGGCGTTCCCTGTTCTGTCCACCCTCCCGGATACTCGGGTTGTCGTTCACTATGTTTACTATGTAGAGATTTCACGTCTTACTTCTCTGTCACCTTGCATCCCTGTGATTCCCTGTTTTACCTGTTGTACTTTCTATCTGTGTATGTGTACATATATTTCTACGTGTGTAATGATATCTATCTCCATATCTGTGTATGCACATATGTACATATGTATACACCTTGCGGCGAACGTGGCAGCATACGGCTACGCCGTCTGCTGTAGGACCTGCGAACGGTTGAGGTGTTGGCGTTCTATGCTCCGCTGGCTGTTGGGTGTGCAGTGTTTGGGTGCTACCTATGTTGGAGTCACATATGGGACTGCCCATACAGTACACATTACAGGCGGCCATGTTTGTGTGCCGTCCATTTCACTGTGTGTGCAGGTAGGGAGGTGTCAGTCCATGGGGCCTACGCTGTAAGAGTATGTGCTATACGTTCCCTCTTTGTCAAGGCATAGGCATATTGGGTACGCCTCCGTCTGCCTACTGGGGCTGGCACAGTGTGCTCATGACACTGAACGCTCTGTGCCTGTGCTTGCCTTGGCAGTTGTGGCGGGCTTGGTGGCCCTACACCATTATGTCCCTGCAGCAGCTGTTTCTGCAGGATCATATTATGTAGCATTGCACATACTATGAATATGTGGGCACATGTGCCTGGAGAGTACTGCAGGGCTCCACCGGATGTATCCAAGCACCGGAACCGTGATTTCAACATCCCAAACACACGCTCTATGATTATTCTGGTTTGTGCGTGTGCCTCATTATGGCGGTCTTGCATGTGTGTGTGTGCATTTCTGATGGGTGTCATCATCCACGGCTCCAGTGCATAGCCAGCATCCCCCACAAGGTGACCTTGTGTGATGTCCCCTGGTGAATACCTGATACAGCTGTGAGGCATGCCAGATATGGGAGTCGTGGTAGCTTCCAGGGCTGCCAGCACACACATCCATGATAATGCCCTGTGCATTGCACACGACCTGGCAATTGATGGAGGGGAATCCCTTGCGGTTTATGTAGCGTCTACCCTGCTCCCCGGGTGGTGACTTGATTTCTATGTGCGTACAGTCTATCGCACCCAGTACCTCCGGGTATTGTGCCACACGGTGGAAGTGGCGCATATTGCTAGCCCACTCCTCTTGAGATCTGGGGAAGTATATATACTCATGGGCATGTCGTAACATGGCATCCAGAATCTGGTGTAGTACCCCGGATGCTGATGCCTGTGAGATGCCCATTATATCCCCGGTTGGCCTTTGAAAGGTACCTGTTGCCAGTATTCACAAGCTTACACATACCTTTGTGTCCACTGGGATAGGCTCCCCTCTGTTGTCTCTTGTTCTCAAGCATGGCCGGCACAGCTCCACTATTTGCTGTAACGTGTCCCTGTCCACCCTGTAACGCTCTACTATCTCCAGGTCTTGAAGCCCCTGGTAGGTTACCCTTGGTCTGAACACTCTCCTTCTCCTCTGAGGCCTACGGTAGTTGTCGGCACCCTCCTCCGCAACTCCGTCTGTCTCTGACACATGCCGATGCATCACGGCCACGGCAGCACCCAACATATACATTTTAAAAGTTCCCCGTGTGTTTACACCCTAAAGTGCAGCGTTTGGGAATACACGCTGTGTGTTCTGTGCATTCACACTTTATACTGTTGTGCTGTACACCCGGTGATGTCATTGGGTGTGTCTGTGCGGCCGTATCTGTGGATTATTTTCCGTGTTTTACCGTTGGCACTGCAACGCTGTTGCCTTTGGTGTTACATTACACTTGCCTGCATTGGTTTAGCTTTACACCTTACCTTACTGTTTCTGCACGTTGCACCTACTATTGCCTGGAGTGCATCCTGCAGGCACATGGCATATCATGCATTTTGTCTGCCGCCGCCGTTATGGTACCTCTCTACTTGGCTGTGCTGTATCGATTCTTCGCTCTTTGCAATTCTGCTACATCCCCTACTTTCTTTGCATTCATATGCCTCCCCTTTCCCATTTTGCGGGATTCTGCATGCAGAGTTGTCAGCTGCCGCCGATTGCCCTTCGTGGGTTGATTGGTGTTGATTGCTCATTACGACTCCAATTACACTGCTTCTGCATTTCCTCATATTCTCCGCATCACCTTCCTGTATCCGTGGTTGTTGACGGGGCGGCCGTCACATGACTGGGTTGGGGAACGTAGTCATCCACACAAATGAAGCCAGCAGCCCTGGGTGTCAGCATAAAAGTAATTTAATACATAAATCTAGAGGGAAAAATCCCTCAGATAACAAATATACAGACCGGTTTCGGCTCAGCAGAGCCTTCCTCAGTGACACAAGTTTTTTTATAAAAATCAGCTCACAAAAGTTTCAAACACCATGTATATATGTAAATGAAAACCAAAAGCACTACATGATCAGCCTATCAAAATTGGCAGATCATAATTGGTCATTAAGACCAGGTGGAAACATTGCCCCAAGTTTAATTATCCACTTCCTCTCTTTGGAAGTAAGCAATTCATGCCATTTTGTTTTATCCTGACATTTACCCTTAATATGGTCAATAATACAAAACATAAAGTTAGCTGTGGTGTGTTTTAAACTATGTTTGAATAGTGCATTGTTACTGCGCTTATTCTTGATGTCACTAATGTGTTCACCAATTCTGGCGAAATGCCCTAGAAGTCTGACCCACATAAAGGCAGAACAGGTACAGGTCACTAAATATATAACCCACCCAGAACTGCAGTTTGCCCAAAATTAATCTCAAAAATCTCTGGTGTATTCTGACTACTAAATTCTCCAATACGTGAAACCTTATTACAAAATTTACAATGGCCACACGAAAAACATCCAACTACTGGAGCCCCTGTAAGAGTAGATTGAGTGTAGACTTTGGAATCAAACAAGGACTTCTTATAATGACTCAAATGTGACCCAATAGTACGTCCCCTTCTAAAGGAAAATGAACATCTGTCCCCAAGAAAGTTGTTCAATCTGTTGTCAGCCAAAAGGATGTTCCAATGTCTATCAATAATCTTCATAAAGCCTCGAGTATTGCGTCCATAAGAAGTAACTAGCCTAAGCCGTTGTTGTGACCTATCACGATGGTGATCTTTATAGCACAACAAATCAGTTCTATGAAATTGAGAGACCCACTGTTTGGCCATGTGTATAGTCCCGGAATGATATCCCCTATACTTAAATCTGGCAACCAAATCATCACTGGTCTGGACATAGGACCCTTGATTGGAACAAATTCTCCTAGCTCGTAGGAATTGTGACTTAGGAATATTCCGGATGATATGTGGTGGGTGGAAGCTAGTGGCATGCAATAAAGAGTTATATTCCGGGAATTTCCTAAATAGGGTAGTGGATAAAGTATTATCCATATTCCTATGTAATTCAACATCCAAAAAAATTATATTGGACCTGTCAAAACTCATCTTGAATTCTATACCCCATATGTTGTTATTAAGATAATCAAGAAATTCCATGAGATACTGGTCATCAGCCCTCCACACCAACCAACAATCATCCAGGTATCGACGCCACATATCCATTTCACACATATAGATATTATGACTGGCATCATAAATAATGATCTCCTCGATATATGCCATAAATAGATCTGCATAAATGGGTGCAAAAGATGCACCCATAGCAGTTCCTTTAGTTTGCCAAAAGCACTTATTCTGATAATAGAAAATATTACTGGTTAGCACATATTCAGTAAGACAAACCAGAAAAGTGTTAAAACCTGGTTTGTATAGTTCAGATCTAGCCAACCAATATTCTAGTGCTTGTAGGCCTGCCCAATGTGGAATGTTGGTATAAAGGGACGTAATATCAAGGGTACATAATAGCCAGTCCGGCTCCAATTGGATATCACTGATAACCTCCAAAAACTGTGTGGTATCTTGAATCCGAGCTCTGATTAACCCTAATAAGGGTTTCAAATAGAAAGTCAGATATTCCGATAAAGGTTCCGTCAAGGACCCATGTCCAGACACAATAGGTCGACCAGGTGGGTTGGTAAGGTTTTTATGTATTTTAGGAAGCATATAGAGAAATTGTTTTTGAGGGGACGACACCATCAATTGTTCCTTAGTAGCCTGCTGGATAATACCCTCATCCACTGCTAATGTCAAAAATTCCTCAATCTTACGCTGTAAATTGGGGGTTGGATCCAAAGGCATGGCCATATAATGGTCTCTATTCCCCAACTGTCTCAAAGCCTCCTGATCATAAGAATCCTTATTCTGAATCACCACAGCCCCACCTTTGTCGGACTGTGTGATCACCACATTTTTGTTTTTTGCTAACTCATCCAGACTACACACTTCATCCCTGGACAGATTATTATAAGACAGAGGAAAATCCTTATAGTGATAGTGTAAATCATATAGCACATTCCTTTGAAAAACTCCCACCAATTGAGTCATAGGTGGATTAAAAGACGATTTCTTAAATTTAAACTCATGAGATTTATCACTATCACTATCAGCAAACAACAGTTTTAAATTCAATAATCTACAAAAGTAGAAGAATTGCTTACTTCCAAAGAGAGGAAGTGGATAATTAAACTTGGGGCAATGTTTCCACCTGGTCTTAATGACCAATTATGATCTGCCAATTTTGATAGGCTGATCATGTAGTGCTTTTGGTTTTCATTTACATATATACATGGTGTTTGAAACTTTTGTGAGCTGATTTTTATAAAAAAACTTGTGTCACTGAGGAAGGCTCTGCTGAGCCGAAACCGGTCTGTATATTTGTTATCTGAGGGATTTTTCCCTCTAGATTTATGTATTAAATTACTTTTATGCTGACACCCAGGGCTGCTGGCTTCATTTGTGTGGATTTATATGTGCTTTTGCCGTGCAGCGGTCTTTCGTGCATCCTGTGTGGACTTTTGCTTCAAGGATTTGGATGCTGGGGACTGTCGTTGGTGTCCGTTAGCTATTCTAGCTATTTTTGTTGCTTATGAAGTGTGTCGTCCCCTCAAAAACAATTTCTCTATATGCTTCCTAAAATACATAAAAACCTTACCAACCCACCTGGTCGACCTATTGTGTCTGGACATGGGTCCTTGACGGAACCTTTATCGGAATATCTGACTTTCTATTTGAAACCCTTATTAGGGTTAATCAGAGCTCGGATTCAAGATACCACACAGTTTTTGGAGGTTATCAGTGATATCCAATTGGAGCCGGACTGGCTATTATGTACCCTTGATATTACGTCCCTTTATACCAACATTCCACATTGGGCAGGCCTACAAGCACTAGAATATTGGTTGGCTAGATCTGAACTATACAAACCAGGTTTTAACACTTTTCTGGTTTGTCTTACTGAATATGTGCTAACCAGTAATATTTTCTATTATCAGAATAAGTGCTTTTGGCAAACTAAAGGAACTGCTATGGGTGCATCTTTTGCACCCATTTATGCAGATCTATTTATGGCATATATCGAGGAGATCATTATTTATGATGCCAGTCATAATATCTATATGTGTGAAATGGATATGTGGCGTCGATACCTGGATGATTGTTGGTTGGTGTGGAGGGCTGATGACCAGTATCTCATGGAATTTCTTGATTATCTTAATAACAACATATGGGGTATAGAATTCAAGATGAGTTTTGACAGGTCCAATATAATTTTTTTGGATGTTGAATTACATAGGAATATGGATAATACTTTATCCACTACCCTATTTAGGAAATTCCCGGAATATAACTCTTTATTGCATGCCACTAGCTTCCACCCACCACATATCATCCGGAATATTCCTAAGTCACAATTCCTACGAGCTAGGAGAATTTGTTCCAATCAAGGGTCCTATGTCCAGACCAGTGATGATTTGGTTGCCAGATTTAAGTATAGGGGATATCATTCCGGGACTATACACATGGCCAAACAGTGGGTCTCTCAATTTCATAGAACTGATTTGTTGTGCTATAAAGATCACCATCGTGATAGGTCACAACAACGGCTTAGGCTAGTTACTTCTTATGGACGCAATACTCGAGGCTTTATGAAGATTATTGATAGACATTGGAACATCCTTTTGGCTGACAACAGATTGAACAACTTTCTTGGGGACAGATGTTCATTTTCCTTTAGAAGGGGACGTACTATTGGGTCACATTTGAGTCATTATAAGAAGTCCTTGTTTGATTCCAAAGTCTACACTCAATCTACTCTTACAGGGGCTCCAGTAGTTGGATGTTTTCGTGTGGCCATTGTAAATTTTGTAATAAGGTTTCACGTATTGGAGAATTTAGTAGTCAGAATACACCAGAGATTTTTGAGATTAATTTTTGGGCAAACTGCAGTTCTGGGTGGGTTATATATTTAGTGACCTGTACCTGTTCTGCCTTTTATGTGGGTCAGACTTCTAGGGCATTTCGCCTTAGAATTGGTGAACACATTAGTGACATCAAGAATAAGCGCAGTAACAATGCACTATTCAAACATAGTTTAAAACACACCACAGCTAACTTTATGTTTTGTATTATTGACCATATTAAGGGTAAATGTCAGGATAAAACAAAATGGCATGAATTGCTTACTTCCAAAGAGAGGAAGTGGATAATTAAACTTGGGGCAATGTTTCCACCTGGTCTTAATGACCAATTATGATCTGCCAATTTTGATAGGCTGATCATGTAGTGCTTTTGGTTTTCATTTACATATATACATGGTGTTTGAAACTTTTGTGAGCTGATTTTTATAAAAAAACTTGTGTCACTGAGGAAGGCTCTGCTGAGCCGAAACCGGTCTGTATATTTGTTATCTGAGGGATTTTTCCCTCTAGATTTATGTATTAAATTACTTTTATGCTGACACCCAGGGCTGCTGGCTTCATTTGTGTGGATTTATATGTGCTTTTGCCGTGCAGCGGTCTTTCGTGCATCCTGTGTGGACTTTTGAACGTAGTCATCCTCGTGCACATGCATCTGTGCGCGCATTGTGTACTCTCAGTGCATCTATTTCCTCACACGCCGGTCCTGATGCTGTGATGTGCATTGTACAGCCCATGTTTGCTGGGCTCCAATGTGCTTCCTCCTAAAGTGGCACACCCCTCTGCGATTGACATGTATTCCCTCTAGGCCACTCCTCGGTGTATTACCGCTGCGCCGTTTGGTGCAGCCTTACGCCGGCGGGGGTTTTTCGATTCAGTATTATCTGCCTCATTTGCATGGCATTGACTAGTAATACATGGTTACGGCGCCAGACACTGCCGCCACTCCTTGGCAACCCTTGGGCTGTGGTTGTGGCTTTCCATGCATACTATGGTATATTGTGGCTGTGAAGCTGATGTGTATTATACTGCTCTTTTATGACATTGTCATATTATTTCATTGTTCCGCACCTTCCGCGGACATGTCCTGAGGTTCTGCTGTGGTTTCTGCGTACATACCATTTATGTCATTATTTACATTTTCTGCATGTTTTCTTTTGACATTCTCGGTGTCTTTCGCCATTGGCATGTTGCACCAGTATGACACCTGACGTTGACAGCCTTCCATTACTCCTATGTCATGTTTGGATATATGTAAACGGTTTTTTTTGGTTTACATTGCCGTGCCCTTATGCTACGCCTGCGCCACTTCGTGAATCGCTACATGCCTTCATTTGCATGGTGCAACACCGCACATGGGGTGTTTAACATACCTACGCCGGAGGCGGCGCAACTCAGGCGCACGCCGGTGGTGCACGTGGAATTGGATCGTACCTGAATCGCTCGGCGGCCATGTCTGGCGTTGTGGCGCCTACGCCATGCGTGCGCCTGGTGCAAGGTTCGTGAATCCCAGGGCTTATCATGAATAAATGCTGAGTTATTCCAGTGCCTAAGACTACTTCAGTTTATTTCTGAATTATTTTTATAGAAGAGGAATTAACATTGGACGCTTTAGACTGTTCATTACTGTTGCATATAATTCTAACTTTATGAGTTTTTTGTTTTTCATTTTTCTTAAATAATAAGGAAGTGAAGGTGGTATGCTATTTTCATTCTGAGGACAGCTTTCTCCTTGCATCTCTGCTGTTATGTATTTGTTTGTACTATGACTCACTCTTGTCATAAATAGAGGTCTTGGATGTGAAATGGATTTACTAGAGCCATTTGTGATGTTTGTCATTTGATTTGCCTTTTCCACATTCCCCTACTACCTTGACCTCTAGTAACACTTCCTTACTGATCAGGAATACTGTCCCTATTTTCCCACTATTCTATGCACAATTTTCTCAACACCCACCTCTGTCCTTTCCTCCCCTGCACTGACAATCATCACAGCTACTAATTCTTTGCAGATTCTGCTTTACGTTATGAGGTATAATGATACGTGTTTTCATTTTATTAAACAAGACACCACTGTCTTCCTCTTAAATGGAATACTATGGCCTCATTCATTTCACTTTACCAGAGTTTCTACTTTCCTTCCACTTGCCCCATTCCATTACTCCACCCTTCCTTCTTCCCAGCGGGAATCAGATCTTTCTGGTCCCTATTCATGGTTGTAGCCTCTGAAATGTATCATCATCTTTACCCTGTGAGTAGAATCAAACTCGTTCATAAATACAGCATCCTTTTTAGACTTTATAAATGGATAATTTGTTGCAATAAATGTCAAGACTGGGATTTCTAGACTTTATTAATAGGTACTTTAGTGCAATACATGACATTTTTTTATGAAAACAGATTGGCATACACTCTTCAGTTAATGAAATGAGTTTGTTGAGGATGAGGCTTGCAAAGAGGATGCCAGCATAGAGTTAAGTTCACCAGCAATCATGCTGAAATCACAAGATATCAAGAAATACAACTGATCATAGAAGTACTACTTAGATTAAAAAAAATCCCAGCTATAAAATAAGTTTAAAGTACATAAACTGCTTCATTGTCTTATCGAATCATCCATCTCTAGCAATGCAGTATATGAACTTGTTTGTTTGTTGTTCGTTAAGTAGGTAAGTAAACTGCCCTATTTTAAGTAACAACATGGGTCATAAGGCAAAAAAATCATAATATATAGAAAACAATATACAGAAAGGCCTTTAACTAAATAAATCATAATCTCCATATTAATTTTCTTGCACATCCAGCCCTCTGATCCTTTGCCAGTGAGTGGTTCTCTAACTATCTGAATAATCGAAACTTTGCCATGAATTAGAATAACAACTCATTAACCCCTCACATCATTACATGCAGAGCTATGCAAGGCTGTATTCTGACCCCAGTTTATTTCATGGTTTTCATTAAATTTCCATCCCAGAATTTCTTACCTAGTCATTTTTACAGATGACATTTTTATGAATTGATCCATAAATAAGTAAATAATGTACAGCCTTCGACAACTGCTTAACAAACCACATCCCTAGTTAAAAACAGAAGACAAAGAAAGTTACAAAACTAATAACTTGACCTAACTGACCATTTTTGCTCATCTGAAAGACTCAAAACTCTGTCTACATACTCACAAAAAGACAAAGCACCGTTTTAGTCCACACCTTCAAATACTTAGGTGTTTCACTAGAACTAGTCTCTGCAGTGTCCATCTTCCTCACCCCAAAGGGAGAGACACCATTTGCAGTAACATCTTGCAACTGCTGCTGGAATACAACCTGACATTTTAGCTTACACCTCAAGATAATTAAATACATTTATGACTGAACTAGAAAAGACCCAACAGAAACTTCCATTTTATCCTACTTTCATCTCACACAAAACATCATTATATTTCCCTCAAATGTGCCAGCTGACTGACTGTAAAGAGTATGCTGAATTTATCCCACTCAGCCTTATCTAAACACAGTTCTTACTGATACACCCTTTACTCTCTGCCACAGGCCCCTGAATTGGAACTCCCCATATAAACTATGATCCAATCCCCCTCCTAACTAGGCCTACCAATTTATTATTCACCTCACACAATGATTTATCTCTTCTTGGCCCTAAAGTCAGTTTTCCCTTTCTAATCATCATATAATGCAAATGTAGAGAAAAGGTAACATACTTCCTAAAATATTAGTTGCCTATCACTGCTGCAATGTTAGATCAGTCACATAAACCAAGTTCTCTGGCCCACAAGCATCACTTCACAATCTATCTCCATTTCTGACATTCACTGATACGTAATATAGATTGATCCATTACAAAAGTGGTTGGGAGGGGACTTATAAGACTACAAAAGCAACTGATTATTTATATCAATATGCTGCTCTAATTGGCTAATAAACATTACTTCTTAGGTAGCTCAGACTGTTAAGAAACAGGTGCATGCCACTGTGAATGTGCCAAGAAAATGTATTCATTTCTGGAATACAATTATTCAGTTTCAGTTGTATTACCAGTCCTGAATAACATACTTCAGAATTAATTACAGCAGACCATGAGAAGGAAAACTCTATGCTAAGTATTTCCTTCTCAATTAATATTAAAGGCAGTAGAAACTATCTTGATAAATCAGAATAGCACTGAGACGGGAACCATGTCTATCTTGAATTAGCTAACAATTTGGCCATCTGGACATGGCAGGAGCAACTGAAGGAAAGTGGGAGTCAGTCATGATGTCAGTTCCTCCGGGGAGGGGGGAGGATGGATGGATTGATCTACTGCATTACTCTTCATGGACTGCAGACATGTAGCTGACCCATCTAAGTATTAGATTATATTAAAGCATTCAACTGACAGTATTATGCAGATTGTCCATGAGCTGTGAAACAGATTGAACAAAGGGTTGTCAGACTGATTGTGAGAAGAGAGGGAGAGAAATGGACAAACAGTATAAACAAAAAAATTACTGAGTTCAATAACTGACTTACTTTTTAGTGTCATTCAAAGGGGATCCATTTTCTGTCAGCCTGGGAAGTCGTGGTCGACAAATCTCATTGCTTTGCTAAAGACAGTTTGCACCTGGCACCACTAGGCTTTTGGCTCCTGGCAAAGGCTCTTGCCTCCCCCAGAATGCCTTCTTTAGGAAAAATCTCAAAAACAAACTTACCAATGTGAAATCTGTCAATCATAATAAAACAAAGGCCATGCTGCTGAATGCTAGGAGCTTAAACCAAAAACTGCACACCCTGGAATCATTTCTATCAGTGGAAGATGTAGATGTCTATGCAGTCACAGAAACCTGGTTCAAGGCCTCAGATAGTACACAGACCTTGCAAGGATACAATGCTTTCCACACCTTCAGACCACAAAATGAACTTTTGATAACCAAAGGAGTTGGTGTCTTTATCTATAATAGAGATATAAATTCACCTCCCATCTAGTTAAACTGGGCAACTCCATGGAGTTACTCCAAGTTCAAGTTACTGTGGGTAAGACCTCCCACTCAAGTCATAACCAGTTATGGATCCCCCCTCCATGGGTTATGAGGTGAGTGAAGCCTATCTGACCAAACTGGAGTCAATCCAAATATTCCCTAACACTATGGTTATGGGGGATTTCAATTATCCACCGTCAACTGGGAAACCTATGCTAGCCCTATCTGACTAGTGCAAAAGTTCCTTGACTTTGTTAACTTAAATGCCCTGGAAAAAATTGTTCATACCCCGATGAGAGGAACAAAAATTATAGATCTGGTCCTCACTATCATAACAAACAGATGCACTGCATTAACTGTTGGACCCTCATTAGTTAAATATTACTACAAATCAGTCACCTTTGAGCTGGCACTAACACCAGAACTCACGAAGGGTGAAGTCAGACTAAAAAACCTCACCAAGGCATACTATACCATCCTAGGGGAATGTATAAATGCATTTCAAGCCCCACTCCCAGCTGGAAGTGATAACTTCACCGAAGCATACACAAAAGCCCTGTACAATCACTTGTATAAGTGTATAGACTCAGCTGTATCAAAAAGAATCAAAACCAGACCCCCAAGTAAAAACAAGCCACTATGGTGGACATCCAGCATCAGCAATCTTTACAAAAAATGCAAAATGTTGCTGTCCAAGAGAACAAAGGCAAGGCCCCAATAATGGAAAAGCACCAAATAAGGCAACATGTCACATCCTCTAAGGACAGCGGTGGGAAAAACGTAGCAAGCACAGCCAAGGATAACCATAAGGCCTTTTACAGTTATGTACATAACCCAAAAAGTAGGACCCAATCATGTGCAGAACTAGTGGCTAACTGTATCACACACACTGACCCTACAGAGATAGTAAACCTGGTAGCAGATAGGTTTGGCAAAAATGTCATTCCCTTATCCCCTCAAAACCTATCAGAAACCTTGCCACAAACTTCCCCCACTCTACATATCTGAAGAGCAGGTGATCAATGCCTTGTCCAAGGCAAAGTACACAGCCTCTGTGGGACCAGATGACATCCCAGGCTGTCTTCTAAACAGGAGAAACATGAACTAGCATCACCATTATGTACCCTTTTCAATCATAGCCTAACCACATAATTTGTTCCTGTGGAATGGAGAACAAGAACAGTTATTCCCCTCCATAAAGGTGGCCTTGCAACAGACCCAGGAAATTATAGACCCAAAAGCTTTACCAGCCTCATCTGCAAGGCCATAGAATGTATCATTATGGACCTTATAAATAAGGACATAGGCAACTTCCAGATCCTGGATTCAACCTAGTTTGGCTTTGTCAAGGGCAGATCTTGCCTGTTAAATCTGGTGGATTAATTTGAAAATGTGAATGAGGCCATTGACTAGGGCTAATCTATGCACACAGTATACCTCAACTTGACAAAGGCTTTTGACACAATTCCACACTCAGGCATTATTGATAAACTTAGCAAACTGAATATAAACCCCTTTGTTTTAAGTTGGGTTGCCAACTGGCTCACAAACCAGACTCACACTGTCAAAGTGCATGACTCCACATCAACCAGAAGACCTGTCACAAGCAGATGCCACAAGGGTCAGTGCTGGGCCTCTTACTGTTTGGTATATACTTCTCAGAACGTCAGGCCAAAATTAAAGAGTTGTGGCTGACCAAGTTTGCAGATGACCGCAAACTAGGTTCAATTATCGAATCCTCAATTGATGTCACTATACTCCAGGAGGGTCTTACACAGACTAACAACTGGTGTCTTAGTCACAGTCTCAAACTAAATGTAAAGAAAATATCATCATTCCCTTCAGCAAAAACAATGTCCCTTCACACACTCAGATCAACAACAATACCCTAAGTACCTACAAAGTGTTAAGGGATCTGGGATCACAGGTTGACTGAGACCTTAACTTTGACCAACATGTGTCTACTGTAGTAAGGAAGGCTTTCTACATAGCACACTTGATTAGTAAAGACATTGCCTCAAGAGCAAAGGCAGCTATAACCCCCTCTATACTCAGCACTAACCAAGGCCATAATTGAGTATAACGTCCTGTTCGACATGTACCATACATAGCACCTGCAACAATTGGAGACACCTCAGAGGTTTCTAACAAAGAAGATCAAGGGACTCCAGCATGTGCCTTACACAGACCAACTAGACTTCTTAGGGGGTGATTAGTTCCTGGCTTACAGAGTAATCTCAGACCCAAACCTAATGAAGATGCTGTACATCTGTAAATCAAACGGGAATAGAGCTACCCATTCCAGGCACCTAAATATGATCTGCGACTTAAATAGGACATGCTTGAGGGTCAGATTTGTCTCCAAGCAACTGCTATATCTTTGGAATAGGCTACCAATTCATGTAAAACAGAACACCTCTATGACACTGTCCAAAAGGAACATGCATGAATGGATGGGGCATCATAAATTCTTACCAGAGATATCGTTGACAACCCTTCTGACATGGGCAGTCATTACGAAATGCAATCCTGGGTAGTGACTAGTGTATCTATGATATTACATTAGGTTGAAATGGCTAGGCATGAAATGACCGCCAGGTCAATAGCCTAGTAAACTCCTATGATCCTATGATCCTATGAATAATGAACCAAATGTAAGGCAGTGGTACATCTGAAGTGTGTGAGAGTTACAATGATGTCAGCCATGTGCTAGGATTGCAAGACATGATTATGAGGTATATAATCTTGGAATGATGTTATGGAAAGTGGGTGAATAAGGGTAAATGATAATTAGCTAACTTAGGAAGAGATGAGAATTACTTGAGGTGAGGCACTGAAACCCAAAGTCTAAATTGTGATTTAAAAAATATATTTCTAAAAATTGCAGCTGAAGCAATAGCGCATCCAGTAGCTATACTCATCAACTGGTCAATATCTGAAAGCCAGGTACCTATTATTTGGAAAACCTCCCATATTCTACTACTGTACAAGGGAGGTAATTCCACTGAACTTACAAATTATCGCCCAATCTCCATCCTATCTCCCATCTCCAAAATACTAGAAAGAGTAGTACACACCCAACTAATGGACTACCTTCTCACACACAAGCTACTGTCACACATCCACATAGTTTTCGTCCCTTTCACAGGACCACCAGCACACTAATGTCCTTTACCAATACAGCGAACCACCATAGAACCAATGGACAATATGTAGCTACTATATTTTTGGACCTATCTAAGGCCTTTGATATGGTAAATCACAATAAACTCATCAACATTCTGTCCACCCTAAACCTTAGCAGCTTCTCAACTCCTCAATCACATGGTTCCAAAGCTACATTGCAGGATGACTGCAAGCCATTCAATGGCAACACCACCTTTCCCCACTGCTCCCTGTTGCCTAAGGGGTTCCACAAGGCTCCATCCTTGGACCTCTATTACTTTCTGTATTCACCAAGCAACTCAGCAACTCCACACCCCATGCTCCTCTACCCTAATATGTAGTCTCCACACTAAAGGACCTCCATACCATAAACCAAGACTCCTTTCTATCTCTTGAAACATAGCTCACTAACTCCCAACTTATTCTGAATCCCAATAAAACTAAGCTCCTTCTTTTTAGCCCAACTAGATTCTCCTCATCTTCACAGTATTTTACTACCTTGTCCAAAAATCAAACAGTGATTACCCCAATAACACACACTAAACTGCTTGGGGTAGAAATTGACAATAACGTGAAATCTGATATTCACATACCCCAAACCATCAAAAAAGTCCACACGAAACTAGGTCTCTTGTATGGAAACATTTTCTTACAAGAAGCACAAAAGCTAGTATAGCCCACACACACCTCTTATCAACCCTACTCTATGCCTCCACAATACTAACCAACCTCTTTAAAACTGACTTAATCAAATTGGAATCCTGCTATAATAAAATAGCAAGGTTTGCTACTGGTGCATCCTATAGGTTACATCACTGTACATCACTTCTTTTTCTTCCTCTTTCGGCTGTTCCCATGAGGAGTCACCACAGCAGATCATCTGTTTCCATTTCTTCCTATCCTCTGCATCTTGTTCTGTCAAACCACCCACCAGCATGTCTTCTCTCACCACATCCATACAGTTATCTTAGGTCTTCCTCTTTTCATCTTATCTGGCAGCTCCATGCTTAGCATCCTTTTCTCAATATACCCAGCAGCCCTCCTCAGAACATGTTCAAACCAATGCAATCTTGTCTCTCTGGATTTGTCTAAAAAACATCCAACCTTGGCTGACCCTCTAATATACTGATTCCTAATACTGTCCATCCTCATCACACCCAAAGCAAATCTTAACATATTTAACTCTTCCACCTCCAGTTCTGACTCTTAACTTTTTGTCAGTGCCACTGTCTCCAACCCATATAACATAGCTGGTCTCACCACCCTCTAGCAGGCCTTCCCTTTCACTCTTAGTGGTACTCGTCTGTCACAAATCAATCCTGACACTCCTCTCCACCCAATTCACCCTGCCTGTACTCACTTCTTCACTTCCACACTCACCATTACTCTGAACTGTTGATCTCATGTATTTAAATTTATCCACCTTTGCCAACTCTACTCCCTGCATCCTCACCATTCCTCTAGCCTCCTTCTCATTCACACACATATATTCTGTCTTAGTCCTGCTGACCTTCATTTCTCTCCTGTCTAGAGCATATCTCCACCTCTCCAGGGTCTCCTCAACCTATTCCCTACTCTCACTACAGATCACAATGTTATTAGCAAACATCATACTCCACATAGTCCTGTCTGATCTCGTCTGTCAATCTGTCCATCAACATTACAAATAAGAAAGGGTCAGAGCTGATCCTTGATATAATCCCTCCTCCACCTTAAATTCATCCGCCAGTTTTCTGCAGACCTCACCACTGTCACACTACCATCATAAATATCCTGTACCACTTTTACATACTTCTCTGCAACTTCCTCATACAATACCACAACTCCTCTCTAGGCACCCTAAAATATGCTATCTCTAAGTCCACAAAGACACAGTGCAACTCCTTCTGACCTTCTCTATACTTCTCCATTAACACCCTCAGAGTAAACATTACATCTGTAGTACTCTTTCCTGGCATGAAACCATACTGCTGCTCAGTAATCATCTCCTCCCTTCTTAACCTGTACATGGCTTAAACAACTAAATTGTCTTGAACTTAGGTTCATAGGTCGGTACAAGGCTATTGGCCCAAGGGCCTACATAAGCCTAGCCAACAAGGTTCCCTGGCTTATGCCACCCAAGAAAGTTATTTTCCTGTGCCACTGTCGAGCAGAGACACAGAAGTGATCCCCGGGGTGTATTTTCTATTTCCCATCCACTCATCAAGATTTTTCTTGAAGAGTGCTAATGAAGAACTTTGCTTGACATAGATGGGTAGCCTGTTCCAGAGTATGGGAAGTCTCTGGGACAGGAATCTATCCCTCCAGCATGTCCTGTTTATTGTGGTGACAAGGTTTAGGTCCCTAGAGCATGTAGCTCGGAGGGACTGAGATTTCTTTAGGTGTAGCATGTCCAACAGCTCTGGGTTTGACATAGCTTTATATGTTAGGCAGAGATCACCTCGGAGTAGGCGATATGCTACTGAATAAAGCTGGAGTTTTTTGAGATGGTCAGTGTAAGGCATTTGTTTAAGGCCAGTAATCCTCCTCAGCTTCCCAAACTTCCTCAGCTTTTACATTTTAACCAACTAACCTTTGCACACAGAATTCTCCACCAACCTGATAAAACCCCTGCTCTCTAAAATATTATACACTCATATAATAATTCTTGCTGTCTTTCTTCCAGTAACCTACACCTTCTACATACCACCAAAGCCATCAACTTAGCTAGGAATTCTCTCTTTTCCAACTACATTCCTAAAATATGGAATAAGCTGCAACCCCATATAACATCTAACAGCTCTTCTGTACAATTTAGAAAGCTCCTTAAGTCACCCTTAACAGACTATGTTCCTGCAACGTTCCAGGATGGACCTCCCTTAGTCTCTTAGTCTACTTGTAGACTATTGCCCTTTAAAGTAATTAAAAAAAAATATTAATAGCATCTATATGAGAATAGCCTTCTGATCATTTAAGTTGTATTTGAATCATGACGATGTAGAATGTGAACGCTTCAAGGAAAAGTATTAAATTCATTATATGTCTGTTATTTCTTGTCAATGCAGTAATTCTTAAATGTTTGTTAACTTATGTTTTGTCAGTAATTGACACTGTTGTATCCATTTTGAATGTTTGTAAATGCCAGTTTTTCTGTACTGGAGCTTTTCTCCCTGGGCCTCCGCTGAAAAAGGACCTGTGTCCAGTCGGACTTTCCCAGTAAACAAATGTAATTAAAATAAATAAATAATAAATAAAACAAATAACAATGAATTGGAGCTCCAATAATTAAGGAACATTTCTTCCAAGAACTAGTAATGCACATAGAGGTGAATCAACTCTCCCTGGTGGTTTTGATAATCTCCAGGTGGAAAGGGCAGTTGAAGCCCCTAAGAATTATTTCATTTTCATATAACTCTATTTTCAATAAATCAGTGGAATAGGATAATAAACTGGCTATAACCAAGGCAAATCCTAACCCTCATGTATATGTATATTACAATAGAGAGACTATTTACATGCATGAATTATTTTACTTTTTCTTCTATGCATTCTCAGCTGTTAATAAATGTGCAATACAATGCCAGCAGTACATAATGTTTTATTTAATAATCAGCCTATTATAAGAGAAATGTATTCCTATTAATATGGTGGTAGTAATGGTTGCCATCAAGCCAAAGCATTAAATACCTTTGATTTTATAACAAAGGTAGGATGGCAATTAAAGAAATTCGGCATTAATCACACCAAAAAGAATTTATTGTAAGCACTTACGTTCACTCTAAATCAATGAACTTCCTCAGAAAATTCAAAACACACAATTCAACTTTTAAATATCCCACTCAATTTTGATGACATCACATACACATCCCATTCTTAAAACAATGGTACACATTTAAACACTAGTACTATATATACATATATATATATATATATATATATATATATATATATATATATATATGTATATGTATATATATATATATATATATATATATATATATATATATATATATATATATATATATATGAACCTTCTTCATATCATAATACTCAAACATTTATCTATGTTCAAATAATCATAATAAGATAAATAAAATGTTCAAGTTTAAGATTCATTATTCATATTTCTTAGCTCTCATCTCTCCAGTGATTTGAGTTTTAAAATACACTTCACAGAACAGTAGTCATTCAAACCTGGGTATGCATAGGCATTCAACTCCAGCTACCAGAGTAGCTCCCTTTCCTCAAATTTTAATGTCCATGGGCCCCCCTATCATTGTTGCCTGCTTGTTCTATCACTAAATAACAAAAATAATGGTTAGGATTTTCCAAGATGCATTTTGCCAGGGCATTAGTTATATTTTATTTACTAATATGATATTGGTGTTCATATATACACTGCCTTATGTGCCATTCAGTTTGTCCTATATAAAAACTCATACATAGTTGTAACTTAGCTAAATATATTACCCCCTTAGTATCACAGTTATATTTCCCTTTCAATTTATAAGTTCTATTGTGTATGCCAAACCCATGTGTTACTTCAGTAAATTTACAATATTGACACCACCCACATTTTGTCATTCCTGGGTTTCAAATGTAAGGTGTCATTTCTCTCTCCAGAAGTCCTTTAATGTTGCATCCCTTCTTAAAGGGCACTCTCCATCTATCCCCTAACTTGGTTCTGATAGATGCATCCTCATTTATTAATGCCCAATTCTTCATTAAAATATCCCTCAGAGTGCCAGCATCATTAGAGAAAGAAGTAGTGAAACTAGCATTGTAACTAATACATAAAATTATTACATGGATTGCTACCATATGCTTGTTCACCTATTATCTGGTTATAAACACCACAAGGTACACCTTTATTTAAAATAGTTTTAAAGTAACCTGACTTCAACTTCAGCAATTAACTTGTCAATCAGTTCAAGTGGGTATGCTCTCTTAAGAAACATGTTCTTAAGCCTGCCACATTCATCAAGAAAATCTTATTCCAAATAAATCATCTTAGCTGCTCTATTGGTCCCTTTACCACTGCCTTTTTTTGATAATATGGGTTGGAGCTATCAAAATATAGGAAGTAATTTGAATATGTTGGTTTCCTAAAACGTTTTGCTAGATACCTCTTATTCACACTATATTTTGATAACTGGATGTCCAAAAATGAAATTACATCAGTTTCAAACTGTGATGTAAATTGTAGGAAATATGTTATACTGGTCATATTGTCTGCAAACCTATTTACTGTTACACAGTCCCCATTCTAAATCAAAAATATATAATCCAGGTATCTAGTATACCAAGATATCTTGTCCGTAAATCCATTGTTTTTAAACAAAAATTCCTTTTCACAATATGCCATCACACTGTTTGCAAAACTACCTCCATAAGGCGATCCCATTGCTGCACCATTTTTTGTAAAACATATTCATTATTAAACAATATAAAGTCATTGGCTAAAATAATTTCCAACAATCTCTCAATTAGGTTGATCTCATCCCCATCAACTCCTTTTCCAAGTAATAAATAGGTAACCCAACTTATGCCCACATCCTGGGGAATTACAGAATATAAGTCCTTAACATCTATGGTCAGGAAGTTAAAATCATCCTGATATTTCAATTCATTAATCCCGCCAAAAAACCCGATGAATCATAGCATATTTTGGGGTTCAGATTCCAAATATTGTTCAACTTATTATCCACAATTTTAGCACATCCATAGGTGATAGATTTTCTTCCATCTACAATGGGTTGTAGTGAGAGGGGTTTCCAGTTCCTTATGGATTTTTTGGAGGCCAAATATGACAGGTATTAACGGGACTACCATATTCAAATAATAATATGTGTCAATATCAATAAAAGCTTCCCTAAATAAATCATTAATAAAAGACCTGGCATGGTCGTGTGCACCATTTACCTCATTAATAAATATTTTTACATAGGCCTCACTATACAAGATTTGGGTCATCCTATTGATATAATCAACTTCACTCATGAAGACCAACCATCCACCTTGTCAGGTTTCATAACCCTCACATTTTGTAGTTTCAACAAATGCTATGCTTGCCTTTCATTTTGGGTTATATGTTGTATCCTGTTACAATGTAGAGGTTTACATAGCACAGTCCTAAAATCCATTTCACACAACTTTTGGAACAATACCAAAGTTGCATGCATGGGTGGATTAAATTAACTTGAAATCCTAAAGTCACTATTCATTTCAGTGTTATTGCCCAATAACACATTCACATTTAACTTACGTAAAAAGATTTTTAAGTCCAACAATATTTTAGATACATCTGCTTGTACAGATGTTACATACATAAAGTCCCTTAGCAAGTGTCTCATTTAAGTTAGGAAGCACTTGCTGAGAAGAAAAATTATATATATTTAAAGTCTCTTTCCCAATTACTAAAATTGTAAAGTTTGCTCGCTAAGTTACTTTCTTGTGAGCCGCAATCCTCCTCAACTACCTCCTTCGATGAGTCTGCTTCCGTTGATGTTGATTGCAAAGTGCCCCACCTTGAAAGTTGGATTGATTCCTCCTCTTGGGCCCGTAAAAACCCTAGTTATTGTTTTCATTATTCAAAGGAGCATGTCCATAAGATGGATTGCTATGTTGCTGGTGGTCTCTTAACCATTCCCTCCACCTAATAGGCATATTCTTAACTCCATTTCTAACTTTAGTATTAGGAGGAAGTTAATCAAAACTGCTTTCAATTACACCATTGTTTGCACCATCATCTAAATCATTTTCACTGTCCAAACCAGAGTTTCCCCATGTTTGGGAGACAGGGAGAGGAGGGTAAGCCATTCCATTGTTATAATCCTGTTTGTCCCTTCCCATCTTTTTAATGTGTACTTATTTTAATTTCAGAATATTATGTTCAATACTAGTAAAATGTGGCAGTACTCATACAGCAAAAAGTCATAATCAGATTTTATTTCATTCTCCAGTTTCACCAAATCATCTTTTAAAGTCTCAGCTTGAGAGCTGTAATGTTTTATTTGAAGTTCTAAAATGTCACACCCCTGTTTATCAAACAGGCATAACAGCTCACAATGAAACAAAGAATTTCTCAGTAATGCAGAGGGGTATTGCCACTGCCATAGTCTTTAGGGATGTGTTGTCATTGAATACAGTCCATAAAGTAGAGGATTTCCATCTGCAATTTTTTATACTTCAGCATTTTCTGGTCAAACATTTTCAAGTTTGTGACTACGTTTCTCCGGTTACTGTTATTATCTCTGGCATTACTTTGCATCCCCTCACAGTTATAATTTAAGTTAAAAATGCATCTGTTCTTTAAAACAATCAACCAGTAAAGGGATGTTAACATTTCCATCACTCAGATGGTTAACTATAATCCTCTTATCAACCGAGTTTTTACTGACACCACGGTTTAAAGACTGCGTATCAGAGTTTTGTAGTCCATTCATGTGTAAACTCAATCTTGCCATAGAAATAGATGCATATGTGATATTTGGTTGACCAAGCCCATCCAAGCTGTTAGAGGGACCTGGAACTGAAAGACTCACATTAGTCCCTACATTATGTCCATATATTTTCCTTGCCAGATCATCCACACTGTTGGTGATTTGTTATATAAGCAAAGTCAGGTTCCCCACAGAATTCATCTCATTGGGTACACCAGAACCAATCTGGGAAAACAATGGCTGTGAATTCAGAATGCCCTCACTTTCCATCCTTCAAGAATAAAAAACAACTTCAAATAAAATAACCACAAACTGACTAAAAAACAAAGGAAGGATGGTAATGAAGGAAACTCCACATTAATTGCACCAAAAAGAATATATTGTAACACTTTCATTCACTCTAAATCAATGAACTTCCTCAGACAATTCAAAATACACAATTCAACTTTTAAATATCTCTCTCAATTTTGATGACACATACACATCCTATTCTTAAAGCAATCGTACAAATTTTTACACCAGTACTGCACACACAAACACACACACAGACACGCACACACAGACACACACACACATATATATATATATATATATATATATATATATATATATATATATATATATATATAAACCTTTTTCATATCATATTACCCAGAAACATTTGTCTATGTTCAAATAATTATAATAAAATAAATAAAATGTTCAAGTTTAAGATTCATTATTCATATTTCTTAGCTCTCACCTCTTCAGTGATTTGAGTTTTAAAATACACTTCACAGAAGAGTAGTCATTCAAACGTGGGTATGCATAGGCATTCAACCTCAACTGCCAGAAGAACTCCCTTTCCTCCAATTTTATTGTCCATGGGCTCCACTTAACATTTTTGCCCACTTGTTCTATCACTAAATAACAAAAATAATAGGATTGTCCAAGCTGTGTTTTGGCAGGGCGTTAGTTGTATTTTATTTTCTAATATAATATTGTTATTTGTATATAGACTGCCTTAAGTACCGTTCAGTTTTTCCTATATAAAAACTCATACATAGTTGGCACTTAGCTAAATATATTACCCCCTTAGTATCATAGTTATATTTCCCTTTCAATTTATAAGTTCTATTGTGTATGTCAAACACGTTTGTTACTTCAATAAATTTAAAACATTGCCACCACCCTACATTTTGTCATTCCTGTGTTTCAAATGTAAGGTGTCATTTCTCTCTCCAGAAGTCCTTAAATGTTGCATCCCTTCTTAAAAGTCACTCTTGGTCTATCCCCTAACTTGGTTCTGATAGATGTATCCTCATTTATTAATGCCCAATTTTTCATTAAAATATCCCTCAGAGTGCCAGCATCACTAGAGAAAGAAGTAGTGAAACTAACATTGTAGCTAACACATGAAATATTACATAGGTTGCTGCTATATGTTTGTTCACCTATTATTTGGTTATAATCACCACAAGGTACACCTTTATTTAAAATGGGTTTAAAGTAACTTGACTTTCTTTTTCTATCGACTTCAGCAATTACCTCGTCAAGCAACTTGAGTGGGTATGCTCTCTTAAGAAACATGTTCTTAAGAGTGCCACATTCAAACTGAATATCTTCCTCCAAAGAAATCATCTAAGCTGCTCTATTTGTCCCTTTACCATGGCCTTCTTTTGATAATATGGGTGGGAGCTTTCAAAATGTAGGAGGGCATTTGAATATGTTGGTTTCCTAAAACATTTTGCTAGATTCTTCTTATTCACACTATCTTTAGATAACTGGACGTCCAAAAATGAAATTACATTTATTTCAAATTGTAATGTAAATTTTAAGAAAGATGTCATACTGGTCATATTGTCTACAAACCTATTTGCTATTACATGGTCCCCTTTCCAAATCAAAATATATCATCCGGGTATCTAGTATACCAATATATCTTGTCCATAAAGCCATTGTTCTTAAACAGTAATTCCTTTTCGCAATACACCATCACACTCTTTGTAAAACTGCCCCCACAAGGCAAACCCATTGCTACTGTACTTATTTGTAAAAAATATTCATTTTTTAACAATATAAAGTTGTTGGCTAAAATAATTTCCAACAATCTCTCAATTAGATTGATCTTATCCCCATCAACTCCTTTCTAAGTAAAAAATTGATAACCCAACTTATGCCCACTTCCTGGAGGATTACAGTATATAAGTCCTTAGCATCTACAGTCAGAAAGTTAAAATTATCATGATATTCAAGTTCATTAAGCCCCTTCAAAAAAACTCCATGAAACATGGCATATTTGGGGTTCACATTCCAAATATTTTTTCAACTTATTGTCCACAATTTTAGCACATGCAAAGGTGATAGATTTTCTTCCATCTACAATGGGTCATGGCGGGGGGGTTCCAAGTCCTTACGGACTTTTGGGATGCCAAATAAAGCAGGCAATAAAGGAGGAACCATATTCAAATAATTATATGTGTTAATATCAATACAAGCTTCCATAAATAAATCATTAATAAAAGACCTGACACTGTGGTGTGGGGCATTTACCTCATTAATAAATATTTTTACATAGGCCTCACTATACAAGATTTGGGTCATCCTATTGATATAATCAACTTCATCCATGAAGACCAACCCACCCCCTTTGTTAGGTTTTATAACCCTCACCTTTTGTAGCAATGCTTGTCTTTCATTTTGGATTATATGTTGTCTTCTGTTTTAATGTAAATGTTTACATACCACAGTCCTAAAACCCATTTTGAACAATGCCAAAGCTGCATGTCTGGGTGGATTAAATAAATTGAAATCCTAAAGTCACTGTTCATTTCAGTGTTGTTACCGAATAATATATTCAAATGTAACTTACGTAAAAAGATTTTTAAATCCAACAATGTTTTAGATAAGTCTACTCATGCAGATGGCACATACAAAAGCCCCTTAGCAAGTGTCTCAATTAAGTCGGGAAGCACTTACTGAAAAGAAAAATTATATATTTTAAAGTCTCCTTCCTGATTAGTAAGAATGTAAAGTTTGCTCATTAAGTTACTTTCTTGTGAGCCACAATCCCCCTCAAATACCTCCTTTGACAATTCTGCTTCTGATTGCGACATGCCCCACCTTGAAAGTTGGATTGATTCCTCCTCTGGGTCCCATAAAAACCGTGTTTATTGGTTTCATTATTCAAAGGAACCTGCCCAATGGATGGACTGCTCTGTTGCTGGCAGTCTCTTAACCGATCCCTACGCCTAATAGGCGTATTATTATCTACATTTCTAAATTCAGTATTAGGAGGAAGTGAATCAAAACTGTTTTCATTTACACCATTGTTCACACCATCATTTAAATTATTTTCACTATCCAAACCAGAGGTTCCCCATGTTGGGGACACAAGGGGAGGAGGGTAAGCCGTACCATTCTCATAGTCCTTCCTGTTTGTCCCTCCCCATGTTTTTATTTTTTACTTCTTTTAATTTCAAAATATTATGTTCAATATTAGAAAAAATGCAGCAGTAATCATACTTATACCACAAATCACAATCGGCTTTTATTTTATTCTCCAGTTTCACCAAACCATCTTTTAAAGTCTCAGCTTGCAAGCTGTAATGTTTTATTTGAAGTTCTAAAAAGTCACACCCCTGTTTATCAAACAGGCGTAACAGCTTACAATGAAACAAATAATTTCTCCTACTGCTGCGGGGTATCGCCACTCCCATAGTCCTTTAGGAATGTGTTGTCTTTGAATACATTCCCTAAAGTAAAGGATTTCCATCTGCATTTTTTATATTTGAGCATTTTCTGGTCAAATATTTTCAAGTTTGTGACTATGTTTCTCCAGTTACTATTATTATCTCCGGCATTACTTTGCATCCTCTCACAGTTATAATTTAAGTTGAAATGCACCAGTACTTTCAACCAGTCAGTCAGTAAATGGATGCTAAAATTACCATCACTCAGATGGTTCTCTATAATCCTCTCATCAATCGAGTTTTTACCGACACCACGATTTAAAGAGCGTGTACCAGAATTTTGTAGTCCATTCACGGGTAAACCCAGTGGTGCTGTAGAAATAGATGCATATGTGATATTTGGCTGCCCAAGCCCATCCATGTCATTACAGGTAGTGGGAGCCAAAGTACTCATATTAGACCCTTCATTATGTCCAGACAGTTTCCTTGCCAGATCATCCAAACTGTTGGTGAGTTGTTGTATAAGCAAAGTCAGGTTCACCACAGAGTTCACCTCATTTGGTACACCAGAACCCTTCTGGGAAAACAATGGTTGTGAATTCAGAATGCCCTCACCTTCCATCCTTCAAGAATAATAAACAACTTCAAATAAAATAACCACAAACTGAGTAAAAAACAAAGGTAAGATGGTAATAAAGGAAATTCCACATTAATTTCACCAAAAAAATTATTGTAAGCACTTTCATTCAGTTTAAATCAATGAACTTCCTCAGACAATTCAAAACACACAATTCATCTTTTAAATATCCCTCTCAATTTTGATGACATCACATACACATGCCATTCTTAACACAATAGTACAACTATAAACACTCATAATATATGTAGATACGCACAAACATATATATATAAAACCTTATTCATATCATAATACCCACACACATTTGACTAGGTTGAAATAATTATAATAAAATAAATAAAATGTTCAAGTTTAAAATTCATTATTCATATTTCTATGCTCTCATTTCTCCAGCAATTTGAGTTTTAAAATGCACTTCACAGAACAGTACTCATTCAAATCTGGTTATGCATAGGCATTCAATCTCATCTGACAAAGGAGATCCCTTTCCTCCAATTTTCATGTCCGCAGGCCCACCTAACATTTTTTGCCCACTTGTTCTGTCACTAAATAACAAAAACAATGGTGAGGATTTTCCAAGCTGTGTTTTGCCAGGGCATTAGTTCCATTTCATTTACTAATATGATATTGGTATTTGTATATATATGCTGCCTTAAATGCTGTTCAGTTTTTCTTATATAAAAACTCATACATAGTTGGCACTTGGCTAAATATATTACACCCTTAGTATCACAGTTATATTTCCCTTTCAATTTATAACATATTCTGTATCTTAAATCCGTTTGTTCTTAGGTTCATAGGTAGGTACTAGGCTATTGACCCTAGGGCTAATATAAGCCTAGCCATAAATGTACCCTGGCTTTCGCCACCCAAGAAAATTATTTTCCTGTGCCCCTATCGAGCAGAGCCACAGAAGTGATCTCCAGGGTGAATTTCCTATCTCCCATCCAATCATCAAGATTTTTCTTAAAGAGTGCTAATGAGGAGCTTTGTTTGATATAGGTAGGTAGTTTGTTCCAGAGTATGGGAAGTCTCTGGGACAGGAATCTATCCCTCCAGCATGTTTTGTTTATTGTGGTGGCAAGGTTTAGGTCCCTAGAGCGTGTAGCTCAGAGGGATTGGGATTTCTTTAAGTGGAGCATGTCCAACAGCTCTGGGTTTGACATAGCTTTGTATGTAAGGCAGAGATCGCCTCTGAGTAGGCAATATGCAACGAAGTAAAGCTGGAGTTTTTTGAGACGGTCTGCGTAGGGCATCTGTTTGAGGCTGGTAATCCTCTTTGTGAGGTATTTCTGTGGCCTTTCTAGTTGTTGTAGATGTCTTGTGAGGTGCATATCAAAAGGGGCATTGTACTCTATAATGTGTCTGAGTGACGATTAAAGGTGAACAATGACCTCTTTTTTCCTGGATGAGAAACCTTTTGTGATGAGGTGTATACCATAGAAGGATTTCCTGACTACTGTGGCAATGTCATTATTAAAGGATAGACTACTGTCTACCTGTGTCCTAAGGTCTCTTATCACACTTTCAGTGTTAAGTAGACTACCGCCTATGTGGCAGTTCATGGGTACAGAGTTTTTACCAAAAGGGACGACAATGCACGTTTTGGCATTGAGCTTGAGGCCATGGCTTTGACACCAGGCATCTGTCTCAGTGAGGCCCTTTTGTAGGACGTCCACATCATTAGGAGTTTCGATTATGGCTCCTAGTTTGCAGTCATCTGTGAACTTCATTAACCTAAGACCTTCTGTGTTAGCCTGTACTTCTGAGAAGTAGATGCCAAACAGGAGAGGACCCAGGACTGAACCCTGTGGTGCTCCACATGACACTGGTATGAAGTCGGATTTGGAGTCTGCTACTTCACAGTGTGGGTTCTGTCAGTGAGCCAGTTGGCATCTTGTGACATAGGGATTTATACCTAGTTTAGTGAGTTTATCTATAATTTCAGAGTGGGGGATGGTGTCAAAAGCCTTGGCGAGATATAGCTAGGCTGCGTGAACCACCTTACCTTCATCTATGGCTTTGGTGACTGCTTCAGAGAAGTCTGTCAGATTTAGGAGACATGATCTGCCTTTTACAAACCCAAACTGGGTGGGGTCCAGAGTTTGGAGATTACCACCTTGCAGACCAAACTCATCAGGCTAATGGGGCAGTAGTTCCTGGGGTCCATGTTGGCTCTTCCTTTGTGGAGTGGGATAACCATTGCTATTTGCCATTCAGTGGGCACAAAGCCTGAGGTGAGGCTATGACTGAACATGGTACTTAGGTGTGGTGCCACTTCATTCTGAAGTTTTTGTAGAATGCAGCCTGGGATGTTGTCAGGTCCCATGGATGCTGTGTTCTTGGCTTTGGTGAGTGTGGTTTTTACCTGTGCAGCTGTGATTCCAGGAACTTTGTATTGTCCTGGTATAGAGATGGGCCCTTTAGGGATTAGAGGGGGGTAAAGTTAGCACTGAACCTATCTGCCAGGATGTTGGCAATATCAGTTGGTTCTGTATATTTAGTGCCATTGTGCTGCAACTCAGAGCAGATTTGAATGTTGCCATTGAGATTCTTGACATAGCTATAGAATGCTTTGTGGTTGTCTTTAGAATCAGTAACGATTTTGTTTTCGTAACTAGCTTTGGAGGATTTTATGAGGGATCTCAGCTTTTTACTGAGGCTGACCAGGGAGTTCCTCCAATCATGGGATTTTACTCTTTTTTGCAACAGTTTCTTTCTTCTGTTATAGAGTTTATTTATGGCAGGCGACCACCAGACCGGCTTCCTGTTTTTGGAGGATAGCATCTTGGTTCTGTTAGGGATTGCACGATCCATGCACTTGTGTAACTGCTTATAAAATGCATTAGTGTAGGATTCAGCAGTCATACCTCTATTGTCCTTCTGCAAGAGTGTCGTGAAGTTCACCACTTCTGTCTTAAGAAGCGTGAAGTTGGCTTTGGAGAAATTTTTTATGGTGGTTTCTCTAATGGGGGTAGGGGCGGGATGTGGATGTCTAGGGTGATTAGTTTTTTGTCGGATCTCACCAATGAGGAATTGTCCTCTGGTGTGGAACACCGGTTGCCCGTGTTGGTAATGACCAGGTCTAAGATATTGCTGCCTCTAGTAGGGGTGTGGATAAGTTGATCCAAGGCATTGGAATTTATGAATTCCAGAAAACGTTGAGCAAAAGAGTTGGTGTATGAGTAGTTTTCCCAGTTAATGGTGGGGTAGTTGAAATCACCCATTATTAGGGTGTGAGGTTGTATCCTAATATTTTCCAGTGTATCAAGAAATGAGGAGTGGGAATCCTGGGGCATGGTGGGGGATCTTTAGCAAGCTACAATTTGGATTGTGGTCTTGCCCAGAGTTAGTTGCACTTGGATATTCTCGGGTGCAATAAGTATGGACACGCCTCCACTTTTAAAGTATTGGTCCAGGTTAGGTGGCCGAAAGGTGTGGTATGAATTATAGCCTGGTAATGCAGGGGTGCTCTCTGGAGCCTTGGACCATGTCTCTGTCACTGCACAATTGTCAATGTTCTCCATTTTAAGGAGTGCCTCGAGTGAGTACATTTTGAGGTTTAGACTTCTAGCACTGAGTAGCAATACCCTCAGATTTTGCTTGCTTGTACCTGTTACAGTGATGAGTTTGTCATTTTCTTTGATAGATTTACAATATTGACACCACCCACATTTTGTCATTACTGGGTTTAATTTTAATTTAAAATTTAATTTAATTTAAAGTGTCATTTCTCTCTCCAGAAGTCCTTTAATGTTGCATCCCTTCTTAAAAGTCACCATTGGTCTATCCCCTAACTTGGTTCTTGATAGATGCTTCCTCGATTATTAATGCGCAGTTTTTCATTAAAATATCCCTCAGAGTGCCAGCATCTCTAGAGAAAGAAGTAGTGAAACTAGCATTGTAACTAATACATAAATTATTACATGGATTGCTACCAAATGTTTGTTCATCTATTATTTGGTTATAATCACCACAAGGTACACCTTTATTTAAAATGGGTTTAAAGTAAACTGACTTTCTTTTTCTATCAATTTCAACAATTAACTCATTGATCAACATGGCTGGGTATGCTCTCCTAAGAAATGTGTTAATAAGCATGCCACATTCAACCTGAAAATCTTCTTCCAAATAAATCATCTTAGCTGTTCTAGCTAATTGTCCCTTTACCACAGCCTTCTTTTGATAATGTGTGGGACATTTCAAAATGTAGGAAGGCATTTGAATATGTTGGTGTCCTAAATATTTTTGCTAGGTACCTCTTATTCACCCTATCTTTAGATAGCTGGACATCCAAAAATGAAATTACATCTGTTTCAAACTGTGATGTAAATTGTAGCAAAGATGTTGTACTGGTCATATTGTCTAGAAATGTATTTGCTGTTACACAGTCCCCTTTACAAATCAAAAATATATCATCCAGGTATCTAGTATACCAATGTATCTTGTCCATAAAGCCATTGTTTTTAAACAGAAATTGCTTTCACAATATGCCATCACACTTTTTGAAAAACTACCCCCCCCAAGGTGACCCCTTTGTTACTTCACTTTTTTGTAAAAATATTCATTATAAAACAATATAAAGTTGTTGGCTAAAATAATTTCCAACAATCTCTCAATTAGGTTGATCTCATCCCCATCAACTCCTTTTCCAGCTAAGAAGTCAGTAACCCAATTTATGCCCATATCCTTGGGGATTACAGTATATAAATCCTGAACATCTACAATCTGGAAGTTAAAATCATCCTGATATTCCAGTTCATTATACCCCTGCAAAAAACTCCATGAATCAAGGCATATTTGGGGTTTAGATTCCAAATATTTTTTCAACTTATTATCCACAGTTTTAGCACATGTATAGGTGATAAGATTTTCTTGCATCAACAGTGGGTCTGGGTGGGGGGTCCAAGTCCTTATGGATTTTTGGGATGCCAAATATAACAAGCATTAAAGGCACCACCATATTCAAATAATTGTGTGTGTCAATATCAATACAAGCTTCCATAAGTAAATCATTAATAAAATACCTGGCATGCTGGTGTGCACCATTTACCTCACTAACAGTTTTACCTAGGCCTCACTATACAAGTTTTGAATCATCCTATTGATATAATCAACTTCATCCATGAAGACCAACCAAACACCTTGTCAGGTTTTATAACCCTCACATTTTGTAGTTTCAACAAATGCAATGCTTGCCTTTCATTTTGGGTTATATTTTGTCTCCTGTTACAATACAGAGGTTTACATAGCACAGTCCTAAAATCCATTTCACACAACTTTTGAAACAATACCAAAGTTGCATGCATGGGTGGATTAAATAAACTTGAAATCCTAAAGTCACTGTTCTTTTCCGTGTCCTTACCCAATAATACATTCAAATTTAACTTATGTAAAAAGATTCCACCAATGCTTTAGATAATTATGCTCTTACAGATGGCACATACAAGAGTCCCTTAGTGTGTGTCTCAGTTAAGTCGGAAAGCACTTGCTAAGAAGAAAAAGTATACATTTTAAAGTCTCCTTCCCAATTAATAAGAATGTAAAGTTTGCTCATTAAGTTACTTTCTTGTGAGCCACAATCCTCCTCAACTACCTTCTTTCATGATTCTGCTTCCTTCGATGTTGATTGCAACATGCCCCACTTTAAAAGATAGATTGATTCCTCCACTGGGTCCCTTAAAAACCCTGGTCATATGTTACGTTATTCAAAGGAACCTGCCCATAGGATGTACTGCTCTACTGCTGGCGGTCCCTTAACTGTTTGCTTTACCTAATAGGTATATTATTATCTCTATTTATAAGTTCAGTATCAATTGAAATTTAATCAAAACTGTTTTCATTTACACCATTGTTCGCACCATCATTTAAATTATTTTCACTGTCCAAACCAGAGTTTCCCCATGATTGAGACACAGGGGGAGTAAGCTGTACCATAGTCCTGTTTGTCCCTCCCCATCTTTTTAATTTTTACTTCATTAAATTTTAAAATATTATGTTCAATACTAGAAAAAATGCAGCAGTAATCATACTTATACAGCAAAAGGTCACAATCAGCTTTTATTTTGTTCTCCAGTTTCACTAAATCATCTTTTAAAGGCTCACCTTGCAAGCTATAATGTTTTATTAAAAGTTCTAAAAACTCACACCCATGTTTATGAAACCGGCATAACAGCTCGCAATGAAACAAAGAATTTCTCACTAATCCAGTGGAGTATCACCACTGCCATAGTCCTTTAGGGATGTGTTGTCTTTGAATAAATTCACTAAAGTAAAGGATTTCCCATCTGCAATTTTTTTATATTTGAGCATTTTCTGGTCAAACATTTTCAAGTTCGTGAATCGTGACTATGTTTCTCCGGTTACTATTATTATCTCAGTCATTACTTTGCATCCCCTCACAGTTATAATTTAAGTTAAAATGCATTGGATCTTTCAACCAGTCATTCAGTAAAGGGCTGTTAACATTACTATCTCTCAAATGGTTCACTATAATCCTCTCATCTATCGAGTTGTTACCGACACCTTGCTTTAAAGAACATGTACCAGAGTTTTGTAGTCCATTCACGTGTAAACTCAATGGTGCCATTGAAATAGATGCATATGTGATATTTGGCTGCCCAGGCCCATCTGAGCCATTAGAGTTAGCAGGAGCCAAAGGACTCAAATTTGTCCCTACATTATGTCCAGATATTATTTTTGCCAAATCATCCACATAGTTGGTGAGTTGTTGTATAAGCAAACTAAAGTCAGATTCCCCACAGAATTAATCTCGTTGGGTACACCAGAGACACTCTGGGAAAACAATGCTGCGAATTCAGAAAGCCCTCATTTTCCATTCTTCATGAACAAAAAACAACTTCAAATAAAATAACCAGAAACAGACTAAAAAACAAAGGTAGGATGGTAATGATGGAAATTCCTCATTAATAATAGGTTGTAGCTTTTCATACTAAACAGCTTTTAAATCTTTATGTAGACTTTAGAGTTGTATCTTGATTCTGTTATTCTACTGTGGTAGAACTGCCTTTTTTATTAGTTGCATCTGTGTGTGTGTGTGTGTGTGTGTGTGTGTGTGTGTGTGTGTGTGTGTGTGTGTGTGTGTGTGTGTGTGTGTGTTTGTATGCAAGGGTGTGTAACACAGATTCCCAGAAACATTCCATACATGAATTTCACCTCTGCTTGATAGTTCTAGCCATGCTGTAGCATTATTTTCCTTTAATTCATAATTGCCCATTATTTTGTAAAACTAAATATTGATTTTGATTTAATGAGATTAAATCTAGTGTATCAAAATTAATAACAATGTAAGGTGCATTATGTAGTAACGGTAATGCCTGTAAAAACAACAAACCCTGGCTTGTTAATAAAAATAAAATTCAGTATATCACATCCTCAAGTAGAAAAGTGGACAAGTTGGATAAAGTTATATTCAACCATCAGATCAAGAAACTCCATTTCAGAATATGGCTGACATAGACAGTTGGACCAACATATACTGGGAAGAATCATCCAATAACAGTAGAAACATCATCAAGCACATAAGTCGTCATGTCCACACATTATGTAACTTGTTTTGCCTTTGGCTCCTTTAACAACAAAGTCTAACAGGTCTTAATATTATCATGCCTTTAGTTTCGATGATACAAATCTGATGAAATTCATTTGAATGAACACATCTGTCATCAATATATTTATGGGAAAATATAGCTAGGACGCAATGGTATGAATTTTGGAGAAAAATTTAAACTAACAAAAATTCAGTAAAAATACTAAAGTTGATTGTCAATCCACTGTAATAACATTGGTGGTTTACATATTTAAATAGGGCAAGGTATGGTGTCATTAAGCATATTAAGGATGCTAGCTGTGACTGGTGGCACCCAAGACCAATATAATTAGCAGATGGCAAGAAATAATATATAATTGTTGCTGTACAGCAAGCAGTACCATTCTTTGTTGTTGTACACTGCCATTGATGTCCTCTCTATGATCTGTTCACAGTGTAATCACAAAAAGATAATGGTTTAGACACTCTGTAAGAGCATGTGTTTGGTGTGTTTATCTATTTCTTGACCAAATTAAAGGTTGGGAATGGGATTATGGGAAAGAATTAACAGAAGAAAGCTAAGAGTGGGTATAACAAAAGGTAAGCAAACAAAGAATGAGCAGGATGCAGGTGGGGTAGAAGAGAAATACTTTTTGGGGAGGGCAAGTGATCATTTTATATTTTTGAAGAGAAGGATAAGCTGGGGAAGGAAATAGAGGAAGTTAGTCAAAGATAATAGGGCTAGGTTAGGCAGCAGGGGAAGACAGACATGACACACAGGGTGCATGTGATAGTAAATGTGGAAATGAGAACACAGTGGTGAAGAAGACATCAGACAAACAGAGGGAAGGCAATGATGATGACTAAATGACCAATAGGGGTGTCATGCAGTCAAAAGGAAGGAGGATAGGACTGGGTGCTTGCAGCTGCAGTATCTGCCAGCTGAGATGCAGTGGGAGTTTACTTGTCACCCCAGGTACTATCACCACTGGGCTCTAGTTCAGATGTTGGAGCCACTGCCAGTTAGGGACAAAACTTAATAAGTCACCAGTGCAGGTTCTCCATTTGGCCAATTTGGGCATACAACCTCATGCCTATGATACCCACTGCAACCTATGCCATCGTCTGATGGATGAGAAAGGTGTCATCTTCACATGCCTTATAACTGTACCAGCTTCTTGTGCAGGGCTACCTGGGTGTTGACTACTAAAATCCAAATAACTATTGGAAAAGGTCAGTCTCCTGTATAATTTAGAACAAAACTTCTGTGCGATCTTATTTTTAAAGATTGTGATGTCCAAATAATCAGTAGAATCATAAGAATGACTAAAGGTGGAACTCAAAAAAAATTGTTGTTGATTAATTGTACAACTTCATCCCTTTTTCATCTTTTTTTTTTTTTTTTTTATAAAAATGTCATCCACAGATCTTAAATAAATGTGCCAGTACTGATTATATCCTAAAGTAAAAATATTTTTTTCTCCCATTCATACATAACTAAATTACCATAGGTGGGGGTAAAATTGGCCCCTATAGCCACACCCTTAACTTGTCGAAAAAATTAATTTCCAAACACCATGTAATTATTTTTTAAAAGAATTTCCATAACTTTGATCACAAAATTTGTTAATGTAGCATTCAATTTTTTTAATTCTAAAACTGCATCTTGAAAAAGCTCCAAGCTTTTACTGTGTGGGATAGATGAAAAAAGACCTATTACATCTATAGTCTAAGATCCCACTTCATCAGTGTAATAGTCCTGCTTAATTTTTCTCAAGAAATCCCATGAGTTTTTAATATATAATCAGTGGGTTTAATAGCATTTTGAATCAACCTATCTACAAATACAGCAAGGGTGCATGTCATACTGTTTTAGCTGCTACAATTAACCTATAGGGGGGATTTGTTAATGTTTTTATGTATTTTAAGTATTCCAAATCCTGAAGGTGTAGTTGAATGTTCATTAACCAAGAATTCAGAAACTTCTTAGTTAATGACCGCTTGGTAAAGGGAATCTTCCAAAAATAATTGCACTTTCTTTTGTGGAATATTAATTTGATTAATGGACACTATTTCTTATTTTTCTACATCATATACGTTTGTCAACATGTAACAATCATAATCCTCCTTGTTAATCATCACCACACCTCCCACTTTATCTGCTTTCATTATGTGTAAAGAGTCATTATGTCATAGCTCATTTAACAAAACCATCTCTTCTCTACTAAGATTATAACATTTTTCATTAGAAGTTTGGAGATGCTGATAAATGTTTTCAACACAAAGCCTGTCATAGTTTGTTATGGGATTAAACAAGCTGTTTTTCCTTGTTTTAGTATTTTGTTTAACATTGTGAACATCGTAACTATTTTAAAGTATAACTGGAGATGCAGTTTCTTTGTAAATAGTTTAAGTTCTATTAAAATATCTGCCAAATCAGCCTTTTTAGATTGAAAAGATTTTAATCTCTTCCTAAATAATGAAAAATATGTTTTCATTGCGGGAATCTTGCTATAGTTGAGTATGTTGAAACCTTTAAAACTCATAATTCTTCCCCCAAAAGCCAAAATATTTGGACCTCATGTTATGAGTCAAAACTTAATTGTCTTTGTTCTTCTTTTCTCCCAAAAAAACTGTTCCCATTGTTTTTTGCATTGACTACTGGATAGGGTTGGAGTAAAAAAATTTTACTTATTTTTATTGTTTCTATTAAAAATCCTTTCTGATCTCCTAAGTTCAGTATGATTGTCTTCAAATACTTCTTCATTTACTTGATTATGTCTACCAAAACTCTTCCTATTACCACTATGGGTCCATTGATTAAAACCTACTATTGCACCTGCAACACTCTGCCTGTCTTCATACACAACATGCTGTCCAGAGGGTAAAAAATATGCTTTTGGAAGAGAGTATGCTAAGTTGTTATTATATTCATCATCATCCCTCTCCAGTTTCTTATTTTTCCTTTTCATATTTAGTTTCACCTGATTTTCAACCGTATCAAACATAGCTTCATATCTCTGCAAAGTTTTGCAACAAACCATCGTCCAGATGATGCTTTACTAATGATAAATGGTTCTGAAGAAGTCCTATGTGCCTGCATGAAAGCGCTTGACCATTTTTTATTTTTTTATTAAAGTGTTTGTATGCTGAATTTGTGGTACTGATCTTTACTGGACCTTATTGGGAATTCTCCACCTCGCTGGCTTCCTCCACATACTACCTGTCTGCTCTGAAGTGAGTGTTGCCCTCTCATTCTCCAGCCAAAATGTCTCACCTTATAGAATCACAGAAAAAAATGGGTGCCCAGATTAGTCAAGTGTGTTCAATCTCCCACTCAATGGTAGGCATTGATAGTCACCCCATTTGTGTGACACATGACAAACTGAGAAAATATGGGGACTGTATTATGGTTGACACTGACATTTTAAGGTATGAAACACAGCAGTACTCAATCCCTGTGTGTACTGCTGAGAAGACATGCCCTTCATTGGATACATAACCAGATGGTTTAATATGAAATAAAATTTCAACCCCCAGCCAACAAGCATATACTGAACTCACATGTGCAGTGCTGCCTGCAAGGATCTATGCATGTACACAGCATCAAAAAGAATTCCTGGATTGCTTACCAGGTGTGCTTGTAGTACAAACTGAGTGATTAAGAAACAATAATAAGCTGAGGCCTAATTAGCATAATAATTACATCCAGGCTGTCTACATGATGGCAGGTATGGAGCCTCATCATGCTAAGGAAGGACCTTTAGAACACAGACATCATGGTAGTACATTCAGTACACTTCATTGTAGAGCCAGCGCCCTTCTTACTTGTATGAATATTGATAACTGAGCTATGCCCTTTGTACATTGTTAATTAGTTTGCCTGTGGTAACACACAGCCTGATGTTCATTTTCTACACAGTGGCACTATTGCTACATACATGCATATACACTGACACACATGCAGTCATATCTATCTATCTAAATATAACTATAAATATATATATATATATATATATATATATATATATATATATATGTATATATATATATATATATATATATATATATATATATATATATATATATATATATAGATAGATATAGATATAGATATAGATACAGATGTAGATATAGATATATGTTTTTTTTTTGGTCCAGGGGTGACACTGTGCACTGTTGGGCATTGTGGCTACAACATCTATTGCTGCAGCAGCTCTTAACACTACAACATGATTTAGTTAGTATGAACATGGGTTTTTGGGTGAGTTCAAATATAAAGTGGGCACATTTCCATTGCATGGCATATAAACATTCCTGAACCACTTCTCCATCTTGTTTTGCCTTATTATCATATGTTGCACTTCTTTATAGGTTCATAGGTAGGTACTAGGCTATCTGCTTGAGGGCCTTTATAAGCCTAGCCAGAGTGTGTCGACTTTTGCCACCCCATTGATTAATTAACTGATCCCCTGTCAAGCAGAGTCAATAAAGTGATCCCAGGGGTGTATTTTCTGTTACCCATCCACTCGACAAGGTTTCTCTTGAAGAGTGATAGTGAGGGGCTCTACCTAATGTAGTTTGGAATTTTGTTCCAAAGCATAGGGAGTCTCTGTGATATCCCTCCAGCATGTTCTATTTATTGTTGTAGTGAGGTTTAGCTCACTAGAGAGCATGGCTCGAAGTAACTTGGATTTCTTTAGGTGGAGCATGTCATCAATTCTGAGTTGAACATGGCGTTGTAAGTCAGGCAGATATCACCTCTGAGTAAGCGATATGCCACTGAGTACAGCCGGAGTTTTTTCAGTCGGGCTATATAGAACATATGTTTGAGGCTAGTAATCCTCTTGGTGAGGTACTTTTATGGTCTCTCCAGCTGTTGGAAGTGTCTTGTGAGGTACTTCCCAAATGGGGCATTGTACTCTATGATGGGTTTGATGAATGAAGGGGCACTATAACCTCTTTATCTCTAGATGTGAACCCTTTAGTAATTAGATGGGTGACATAGAATGATTTCCTAATTACTTTGGCAATATGATTATCAAAGGAGAGATTGCTATCTACCTGGGTCCCCAGATCTCTTATTACCTCTTCTGTATTAAGGGGGCTGCCACCTATGTAGTAATTTGTGGGTGTTTTGTTTTTCCCAAACGGGATGACTATACATTTTTTGACATTTAGCTTGAGGCCATGACTTTGGCACCAGGTGTCCGTCTCAGTAAGGCCCTTTTGGAGGATGTCCGTTTCAGCTGGAGAGTCAATTATGGCTCCCAGTTTGCAGTCATCTGCGAACTTGGTAAGCCATAGTCCTCCTGTGTTTGCCTGTACGTCTGAGAAGTATATGTCAAACAATAGGGGTCCCAGGACCGAGCCTTGCGGGACACCACTTGTGACTGGTTTAGAGTTGGACCCGGAGCCCTCTATTCTTACTGTGTGAGTTCTGTCTGTAAGCCAGTTGGCAACCCATCTCATGATGTAGGGGTTTATGTTTAGGCTGGTGAGTTTTTCTGTAATACCTGAGTGGGGAATAGTGTCGAACGTCTTGGTGAGGTCAAGGTAGGCTGTGTGAATGACCTTTCCCTTGTCTATGGCCTTGGTGACTGTCTAGAAGAAGTCAACCAGATTTAGTAGGCATGATCTGCCTGTAACAAAGCTGAACTGGGTTGGGTCAAGTGTTTGCAGGTTCCCATTGTCTTTGTCAATGAGTTCCATGATGATGCACTCCATAGCCTTGCAGACCACGCCAGTCAGGCTTATGGGGCGATAGTTACCAGGGTCAGTTGTTGCCCCTCCTTTGTGGAGTGGAATAACCATTGCTGTGTGCCATTCTATGGGCACATAGTCTGTGGAAAGGCTGAGGTTGAACAGCGTTTTTAGGTGGTGGGTTAGTTCATTCTATAGTTCATGCAAGATGCAGCCTGGGACACCATCTGGCCCCATTGATGCTGTGTTTTGGGCTTTTGAAAGGGCTATTTTCACCTGCACATCTGTGAATTCCGGGACACTACACATTTCCAGTATTGTTGTGGGCCCTTTAGGGGATGAGAGGGGGGGTGAAGTTTGAAGTGAATCTATCTGCCAAGATGTTGGCAATATCACTAGTTTCAGTATATTTTGTGCTATTTTGCACTAGTTCAGTGCATATCTGTGAGTTGCCAGTTAGATTCTTAACATAGCTAAAGAAGGCTTTGTGGCTATCTTTTGAACCCTTGGCTATTTCTCTTTCGAAGATAGCCTTGGAAGATTTTATGAGGGACCTTAGTTTCTTACTGATACTGATCAGGGATGTCTTTCCTTCTTGGGATTTGCTTGTTTTCTGAACTAGTTTCCTACTTCTATTGTGTAGCCTGTTTATGGAAGGAGTCCACCAGACTGGTTTCCTTCTCTTAAAGGAGTGAGTCTTGGTTTTGCTAGGGATGTCACAATCCATGCATCCTTGTAGGTGCTCTTAGAGTGCATTTGTAAAGGTTTCTGCATCTTGGGCAGCGTTATCCTTTAGCGCGGGGACTGTGAAACTTACCGCCTCTGTCTTAAGTAAGGTGAAGTTTTCTTTAGAAAAGATTTTTACTGTGGTTTCCTTAGTTGGGGGTGGTTGTGGGGTGTGGATATCCAGAGTGATTAGTTTATGGTCTGATCTAACCAGTAACGGGTTGACCTCCAGTGTGGAACACCTGTCACCCATGTTTGTGATGACTAGGTCCAATATGTTGTCACCAGTTTACCAGCTGATCCAGGGCGTTTGAGTTGATGAACTCCAGGAAGTGCTGGGTCTGGGAGTTTGTACTCGAGGAGTTTTCCCAGTTAATGGTAGGGTAATTGAAATCGCCGAATATCAGGGTGTTCGGTAGGACCTTCATTTTTTCCAATGTCTCCAGAAAGGTAGAGTGGTGGTCCTGGGTCATGGAGGGTGATTTGTAGAAGGCCACAATTTGCATTACAGATTTTCCCGATGTCAGTTGCACATGAATGATCTCAGAGGTATCATGCTGTGCCACTAACCTGGAGGTGTAGGTATCCTTGATGAATATGGATACACCCCCTCGTTTTGTGTTTCGGTCTGTGTTCTGTAGCCAAAACATGTGGTCCAAGTTGTAGCCTGGTAGTGCTGGGGTGCTCTCTGGTGCCTTGAACCAGGTTTCAGTTACTGCACGGATGTCGTTTTTCTCCATACTGATGAGTGCTTTGAGCAAATGGATTTTGATATTTATACTCCTGGCATTGAGTAGCATAACCCCCAGTTTTTTGTTAATTGTGCTGTTTATGGAGGTGGGTTTGACTTTTGAGCCTTGCCTAAAAAAGGCACTATGGGGGCAGCAAGAGCCTTGGCCAGTATTCGAAAGGCTATGGGTGACAGTGGCAAGCTGTCTCTTGTGAAGCAATGCGGCTTGTCGAGCATGTCGTCCCAAGCTGACAGGCACTGGATCCCCTTTGAATGACACCAATTAGCCAATTGTTGACATTGATCATTTTTTCTTTATGTGGACATTATTGTATATTTTCAGATACCAACATTTAAGATCATACTTTTGATACTAAGCTTTACTTATTACCATATATGTGTTGAATAATATTTATGTAAACCTCATTTATATAGTTTCCAAGCTTCACTTGTACTTATCTTCACATGTGTTTATTGTTTTCTGTTATAATGAATGTAATTTTCCCCTGGGCTGATCCTGAATAAATTTCATCTGTATCATTCACCTATCCCATTTAACAAATGATAAACACAATAAAAAATAAAATAAAATAAGATATGCAAAATCTGAAGGTAATGCTACTCAATGCTAGAAGTCTAAACCTCAAAATGCACTCTCTCGAGGCACTCCTAAAAATGGAGAACATCGATATCTGTGCAGTAACTGAGACCTGGTTCAAGGCTCCGGAGAGCACCCCTGCAATACCAGGCTACAACTCTTAACACACTTTTCGGCCACCAAACCAGGACCGAAACACTAAAGGTGGAGGTGTGTCAATATTCACCAAGGATATTCACACCACCAGGCTAGTTGGCCAACACAATCTGTCTGAAATTCTCCAAGTGCAACTAACACTAGTTAAGACTGCAATCCAAATTGTAGCTTGCTGCAGATCCCCCACCATACCCCAAGATTCTCACTACACCTTTCTAAACATACTGGAAAATATTAAGATAGAACCAAACACCCTAATACTGGGTGATTTTAACTATCCTGCCATTAACTGGGAAAACTACTCATGTCACAACACCTTTGCGCAACGGTTCTTGGAATTCATAAATTCCAATGCCCTGGATCAACTAATCCATAGTCCCACCAGGGGCTCCAATATCCTAGACTTGGTCATTACCAACATGGGAAATCAATGCTCCATACCTATGGTCACCCCCTTGTTAGTCAGGTCTGACCATAAGCTAATCACCCTTAATATCCACATGCCACCGCCACCCCCCAGTAAAGAAACCACCATAAAAAACTTCTCCAAAGCCAACTTCATGCTACTCAAGTCAGAAGTGACAAACTTCATGACACCCATGCAGACGAGAACTGAAAGTTCAACTGCTGAATCCTACACTAAGGCACTGTATGAGCACATCCACTCATGCATGAATCGTGCCATCCCAAATAGAACCAAAATGCTCTCATCCAAAAAAAGCAAGCCAATCTGGTGGTCCCCTGCCATAAACAAACTTTACAACAAAAGGAAGAAACGTTTGCAGAAAAGAGGAAAATCCCAGGATGCAAAAAACTCCCTTACTAGCCTCAGTAAGAAACTGAGATGCCTCATAAAATCCTCCAAAGCTAGTTACGAAAATAAAATTGCCAAAGATTCCAAAGACAACCACAAAGCATTCTATAACTATGTCAAGAATCTAAATGGCAATGCTCAGATCTGCTCTGAGCTAAAACAGAATGGCATTAAATATACTGATCTGAATGATATTGCCAATATCCTGGCAGATCGATTCAGTGCCAACTTCACCCCCCTCTCACCCCCTAAATGGCCCATCTCAATACCGGAAGATTGCCAAATTCCAGTAATAACAGCCACACAGGTACAAAACGCACTTTCTAAAGCCAAGAATACAGCATCCATGGGACCAGATGACATCCCGGGCTGTGTACTACATGAACTACAATATGAACTGGCACCTCACCTAAGTGTCATGTTTAATCATAGCCTCACCTCAGGTTTTGTGCCCACTGAGTGGCGCAGAGCTACAGTTATCCAATCCACAAGGGGGGATCCACCTTGGATCCCAGAAACTACCATCCCATCAGTCTGACAAGTCTTATCTGCAAGGCCATGGAGCATATTATCATGGAACTTATAAACAAAGACATTGGCAACCTTCAAACACTGGACCCCACCCAATTTGGGTTTGTGAAGGGCTGATCTTGTCTCCTGAACCTGATTGACTTCTTTGAGTCAGTCTCCAGAGCCATGGACAAGGGTAAGGTGGTCCACACAGCCTATATAGACCTTGCCAAGGCCTTTGACACAATCTCCCTCTCTGGAATCATAGATAAACTTACTAAGTTGGGCATTAATCCCTATGTCACCCAATGGGTTGCTAAATGGCTTACTGATAGAACCCACACTGTAAAAGTAGCCGACTCCAAATCCAGCTCCAGACAAGTGACAAGTGGAGTACCTCAGGGTTCAGTCCTGGGGCCGCTCTTGTTTGGCATCTACTTCTCTGAAGTACAGGTCAACACTAAGGGACTCTGGCTAACAAAGTTTGCAGATGACTGCAAACTGGGAGCCATTATTGAATCCCCAAATGATGTGGATACTCTACAAAAGGGCCTTACAGAAACAGATGCTTGGTGCCAGAGTCATGGGCTCAAGCTCAATGCCAAGAAAAGTATTGTTATCCCCTTTGGGAAAAAACATGTATCCATGAATTACCATATAGGTGGCAGTACACTAAACACAGAAAGTGTGATAAGAAACTTAGGGACACAGGTGGACAGTGGTCTCACCTTCGATAACCACATCGCCACAACAGTCAGAAAATCCTTCTATGTTGCACACCTCATCAATAAGGGCTTTTCATCCAGAAAAAAGGAGGTCATTGTCCCACTGTACTCATCCCTCATTAGACCCATTATAGAATACAACGCCCCATTTGGTATGTACCTCTCAAGACATCTGCAACATCTGGAAAGGCCTCAGAAATACCTCACTAAAAGAATCACAGGCCTAAAGCAGATGCCCTACTCTGACCACCTTAAAAAACTCCAGCTATACTCTGTCGCATATCGTCTACTCAGAGGCGATCTCTGCTTAACATACAAGGCCATGTCAAACCCAGAGCTGTTGGACATGCTACACTTAAAGAAATCCCAATCCCTCAGAGCTACACGCTCCAGGGATCTAAACCTTGTCATCACAATAAACAAAACATGCTGGAGGGATAGGTTCCTGACCCAGAGACTCCCCAGATTCTGGAATAGATTGTCCATACATGTCAAGCAGAGTGCCTCTTTGGACCTCTTCAAGAGGAACCTTGACGATTGGATGGGAGAAAGTAAATTCACCCCAGGGATCACGTCAGTCGCCCTGCTAGACAGGGGTCCAGGAAAGTAAATAATGTGGGAAGAAATATCCAGGGAATTGTTATGGATAGGCTTGTATAGGCCCTAGGGCTGATAGCCTAGTACCAACCTATGAACCTATGAACCTATATAATTGCAAGCCTGGCAGGCTCTATACAGTGTCTCTGGCTTTTTCCCTTGAGGCTATTACCTCCTTCAGAAGTTATTCTATTTCCTCCCCACTCAGTATGGATGAAAATTAAATATTTTTTATGTCATTATCTGTTCTTCTTTCTTTGTCAGACTTTCAGTGAAATTAAGTAGAACATGGAAGATATAAGGTATATTTTTGGAGGATGTTGCCACATGTATTTTTTCAGCCAATAAGTATAATGCTGCAATCAAGTAATAAATCAAATATAATATTAAGTGACATTTTAGGATGAGAATTCCAGAAATTATAATCAAAGCTCAATCCTTGAAGTATATCATTGTAATTTAAAAAGGTTTATTAAAATACTTAATTAAAATGTCTTTTGAATCCAAGTTACTGTACAAAAAGGTATTTCAGTTTTACTGCTTATTAAAAATTCACGTATTCACTTCATGCTCCTTTTTATATTAAGTTAATAAATAATGCAACACAGGTTGTATTATTCAATGGTTTTTTTTTTACTTTCACTGTGTTTTATTTCCCTTGTGTTGTCCTGTCTAGTCCAGAGGTTAAAATGCAATTATGTGAAACAGAAATATCATCAAACATAACCTGTTGCTACATTACAAATACTGTGCAGTCTAAAGAATATTAATTGAAAATAAATCAATGAAATTAAATGTGAAAATATGATTTAAAGGAAAAGCAGACAAACAAGAACAAGTCAATCTGTATTAGAAGGCAAAATATTACATTCTATAGAGCCAAATTCATAAACTTTCACCTCTTTGCCCTAAGCAAATTTAAGTGATGATGGGCCATTCACAATCTGTGTTCAGTTCTGTAAACACAGCTATATGATGCAAGCAGCTGAAATAACATGTCTGGCTGTATATGCAAATGATATCATATGATAATGAGGAGAAAACAATGGCTGAGCAATTCAGAAACATTTAAGTGTTGCACAGTGCTGTTGCTGTTGCCTTAGATTTGTACACAGCCAGAGGCTCCTGTTCAGGCTGTAGAAGGTACTGAATAATGTTAGGGGTTGATGCAGCTATTGTAAACGTACATCTACACGAGGGTCTTACAGCAGCTGCTGCAGGAAAAGATGCATAATAATGTCCATGGAGGAGCCAGCACTTCCAACAATAATTAACATTTCATGCCCTCCATGACACGGACATTGTGGACTGATACCATGTGGGTAGTAGCACCATGCAGGAAATTGCAGACATGTGTTACCTCATGTGCAGCCCTGTGCAGCTGTTGGAGTACCCCTCCCAGTGAATACAAAGGTATGTGTGGCATTATATATACACCAGCTTCTGGCACCCGTGACCCACTGCAGAGACAGTGGGGTCATCTCAGGCATCAGCCTCAAGAATAATCTACTAGTTCCTTGCTGCCATGCTTCAGCATGTGGGTGAGCATATTTGGTTCCTATGTACCCAAGAAGAGATAATAAACACCAGACAGGGCTTCTATGTTATAGGTCACATCCCTGAGGGACTTGGGGCAATAGAGCGTGCCCACATTAAAAAAAGTCCTCACCTGGTAATCAGGGAAGGAGGTATGTAAACCACAAAGGGCATCACTTCATTAACTAACAGGTAGTCTGAAATTAATACACGACTTTTATGGGCACAAAAAGTGTCCCCTTTTTTTCTGTCTCTCCACCAGATTTGCAAAACGGAAAGGAGTCCTACTCCTTCAACTTAAATATAACTTCCTTCTGTTACCAGCAGCCTCTACTAAAAACTCCACTACTTTTCAAACAATAGCAAACAAAATATATAGATTTACTACCTACTCCCCAAGAAATGAAGACCACTGTATTATACTACAAAGGCAAACCGATATCCAGGTAATCAAAGAGCAGACCTCATCTTATCATAGCAACTGTTCAAACTCCTACATGAACATACTCTACCTTCTTTAACCTCAAAACTAATAAGATAACCTTCCATATACAAGTAAGGAAAGTTGAGCCACTCAGGCCCTAAAACAAAAATTCCATACTCCAGGCTACATATCTCTGACCATGTATTCTCTATTCTCAGGTCCAAATTGTGGACGTCTCTCGCACCTTAAATTAAAGGCTAATTCTCATGTTTCAAGTTCCGTTCTCTACTAAAATCACATTTAGTTAATCAAGCAGAATGCAACTGTTACTCATAAGTCACATCACTTAAGTCTACCTTAATTCTACTCCACTCTAACTCAACTAATATGATCCTTTGCTCCTTGTCACATCTCTAATTCAGTCTACTCTAATTTGTCAAATGTTTTGAAGTGTTTACATATATTTTAAATGAATATATTGGATTTACTAGGTATCCAAAGCATTACTCAGCCATTGCGCTGGTTTACTACCATATAAGTGCCTTGTCTATTTTGTATGTCTGTTCATTTTTGACACAAGCCTGAGATTGAAATTGGTCAGAACGATTCGTGCTCTACCCTGGTAAACAAATTCAAATAAAAAAATAAAAAAATAAATGCTCAGGCTATCATCTACAATGTATATGCAGGCCATCTATGTAGGTTCCATGACACCCACGTATGTGTTCCTCAGTTTACGTTTTACCGAGGCATATTCCTCACATTTCCACTTTGAAAGGGTCTGTCACATAAACATATTTAAGTGTTAAACATTTTCAGCTGATATACATGGTAAATTACAGTGAATAATAGTAATCCATCAAAATGCATTTTTATAAGTATAACATGACATATATTAACCATGTTGTGACCTGACTATTTGAAGTTGTTGGTAAGTTGTTGGACAGATAAGACTAGTGTTCATGCTATCTTTAACCATCTGAAGATGGAGTCAGTGTTAAGCATTTATTCTCAGCAGCAAACTGAGGGGATAGAAGACTGTCATGTGTCGTACTTTAAAGTACCAGTAGAACTGAAATAATGCAGTACCTTTATTTTATTTTGCCCTCCATCACACAAAGTGCCCACCAGTGCCCCTCATGACTCAAAGGATGAAACACTTGAAAAGTATTTTTTTTGTCAATTCCCTACCATTTTTTTCTAAGATTTTAGAGAGTGAGAAAAGTATGGCTGGAGAAGGAGAGAGTAGTTCTCCTTTTAGAACACAGAGGTGTTGTGAGAAGGAGTCCAAGATTTTTGTGTACATCCTCCATAAGAAGTACAAGTGGCTCCTGCAAGAGCCCTCAGTATAATGCTGATGACTGGAGTACTCTGCCCAGTGCTGTCACCCATGCTGCTGGCTTCCCATGCACAGGATAACAGTGCCATTGGCATTATAGTTACCTGTGGTGCTGAAATCCTAACCTCCATGGACGATGGGAGGCTGAATAAAGGCATGATCACCACTGACGTACTTTAAGTATAGCTAATTTACATATCTATACTCCCTGCCTGTGCATGGCACCATATACACCTTTCATTCTGCTCTCTTCTTATCTCCAGCCCCTGCTGAAATTTAAAGGAACAAGGAGATATGCAGGTTCAGACAAGAACACCTAAGATAGCACCAGGGTAAATATACCTGCAGTGTGACAAATAGCAATGAAAAATAACAATAATACTACTAATAAATGACATTTATACAGCATGACAACATCTGCCAGTGCTGGCATTCTTTACTGGAATTAATATGACTGTGCGATATTAGACTTTTCATTCTGCATGCTACCCCTATAAAGCTGTAGAAGCATTCAGCATGTTAAGCCTATGCACACTGAGATTATTAAGATGACTGTGGGCTCAATATACTCTCACCAAATAAATTGCTGTTGCCCTGGAATAATTTTAACTCTTAAAATAGTCAAAATACTAAAATGTTAAATTGCCTAAAATGTTAGAATAACTGTGTCGGTCCTATTATTAAAATCGTATTTACCTTCACTGTATTATGAGTATGAACAAATTCTTTAGAATACAATTTCATTATTTTTGTATGTCTCTTCACCCACCCTCTTTGTTCCTTTCATGTTTCTTAAACTTTTTTTTTGCTTATTTTATCTTGTATCTCCATTTCTATAAGTATTATATGCAGCAGCACAGTGACCAAGACTGAATAAACCAGCGCAGTCTGTCGTCCTCCTCAGAGGCAGCAGCACCACCACCACTACTACCAAAGCCATTCAAGATATCTGGGTCACAGCCTGCCATAATTGCCTCCACACCTCCTACTCTACCTGCACTACCTGTGTCAGGTAGTCTTGCAGAAGAGAGCAATACAGTGGTACCTGCCAATAGCAGTACAAATGGAGGTGACAATTATGTCAAGCATCAGGAGCTGGCAAAGATTGTGAGGACTAGGCAGGAGGTTTGATGCTCACAACTGCCATAGAGAAATCATGCTTCAGCAACTCCTTGTCATATCCTTTCCAAGAGCTGCCTCCAGTTCTACAGGTAGGACCTAGTCATGATGGCTTCAGAGGTGAGGAGTAATCTCTCACTATGCCACTGCTCGTAGAGACTGCACCTCTGAATACCATACCCTGTCTCCAAACCCAATGTTCCCCTCCCTTGTGTGTCTTTGACCACCTGTATATGTTACACAATCCTCCAGTCACTTTTGTCTTCCCTCTGTCTGTCTTCTTCACCATTGTGTTCCTGTCCTTCATGTTGTTACCTCACAGCCTGTTAGTCATGTCTGTCTGTCTGTCTGTCTTCCCTTGCAACCTTTCCTTAACCTCTTACTCACCTCTTACTTTTCTGACTCCAACTTTTCCCTCTTAAGAAAAGATAAAAAAGACCACCTGTCCCACAAATAAATACTCCTACCCATGCCCCTTTCAGCTTCACAGATCTTTAATTAATGTAAGCATGAATGGCTCCTGTTAGTTCATCATAAAAAAGTATAGTTAACATATAAATCATTGAAGATTTCAGTCAGTAAATAATTAAGGTATATTTATAAATCAAGTGGGGTTATTGAGCAAAGAAATTGAGTCGTATGCTCCTATCCCAGCTCCATCTTTCTCATTCCTTATTTCCTCACTTTCTCTTCTACCTTCTGCTTGCTCCCTCTTTTCTTTCTGTATTATACTCACATTTGCAACCTTTAATCTGGTCAAAACATAAATAGTCAAACCACAAAGATGCCCAAAATGGGCTTGTATATTAAAATCAAATTTCTGTATTCATATATTGTGTGACAGTTGACACTGAGAAACAATAATGGTCATCAATAATCATTTGTCCTATGGCAGAATGAACAAAAATCTTTTAAATGTACCAAGATCTTGTCATTGGTCTCGCAGATGAGCTGACTGTTCATGTGCAATATCAGGTTATACTAACATGAGGTAAAATTAATAGTTTCATTGTAACACCTTCCATATTTCATTACAGTCATGGAGTGATGTGTACATTGTCAATACAATGTGGGAAATGTTTTGATCCCCTTATTGATGTAAGCTATTTATCAATGTTCAGTTTTTTTTTTTTACATGATGCTGTAACTTTTAATCAAACCAAATGTTGTTAACTTCACCAGTGTCACTCAGAAGACAAATCCATCCAAAACATTGGTTTGACAAAGCAGATTTATTCCAAACAGACAACCAAGTTAAACACATTCATTCTTTATGGGATTTGTGACGGCCCTGCACTGGCCCAGTAATCAAGGAGCCACAATCCTCACCACTAACACCAGTGAGGGATGTGCACATTGGGAGTATGACAAGTACACACATAGTAAACTACAATTTCCCTTAAGAGCACACAGAGATAACAGTCAGTCAGTCTAGGGCTGGTTTCTCCCTCTCTCTCCAGGTCACCAGTAAGACTCCCCACTAGCACAGCTATATGGTTAAGATCTCAGCTGAGTGGTGAAGCCAAAACCTACAGCACCCTCTCTGTCCATCCAGTGCTTTGTGTCCATGCCCAAGTAGCTCACACACACACACACACACACACACACACACACACACACACACACACACACACACACACACACTTTGAGATTTGGTTTATATACAAACACACAGACATTCCTGAGGAAGGCTGGCACAGGTTCACTAGCTATGCCCTCTTCTGCCCAGACTATAAGGTATAAATCACTGCCACCAGCCACCCTTACTTATCAGCTGCTATAAGGCCCTTCCCAAAGGGTGACCAATTCTACTGTGTAATGTTACTATCATCCAAATGGTAAGTGTGACCAACAGCAAGGCTATTTATGATTGGCCTGTACAGTGTCACCAAATACATATGCAAGTACTATAAGAGCTTAAATATCTCTAAACAAATCAGCCACAATTAAAAGGTTTAAATATACTTACTAATAAATAATAAAAGCACACAACAATATGCAGTAACTCAACACAGTGACAACAGAGTTCAGAATCACAGGAAATACTTCAAAATAACATTGCAGTACAGTATCACATAAATACAGAAAACATCTAGCCTGATCTTGCTATATTCCTATCTATCTCTAAGAGAAACTATGTTCTGAATAACGTAATTACTGAGCCAGACAAATGCAAATGCTGAATGGATGTTTACAGGTCTAAAGACAAATACAAAATGCAGAGACTCACTCTCTGAGATAGTTCTTAAATTGCTATCAAACATTTCTGCTGTGTTATATCAGATTACATCATTCTTGTCACCTCTGCCTTTAGTTCCCAGGCTAACAGGAGCTTAAAATATAACACTTCTGTGTTAAAAATTCTTATTTTTCAGAAGTTGACTGGAACTGTTAGCCATAAAACCAGTTAAATACTTTTACCCTTGAAACCTATAAGTATTTCTGTTTCCAGACAATAGAAAGAATTTCTAGCTGCAGACATTCTGCCTCTCTTTGCTGTATTAACTAACTTCATAACACACTGAAAAACTCTTTACCCATTTTCTCAGAATTTGCAAGTTAACTCTGTATGTTCCAACTTCTACCATGAAAACATATATTTGCATAGGCATATAGTCCATATACATTTCTGCTCTTCTCCAATAGGGGGCACTGTGATTACATTTCTTAAGCTCAGTACATAACATATAGTTTACTTACATTTGTAAGACAAGCCTATGGATCATATTAATATTTACAAATGACATAGGATTATTTACAAAATTCTGTCAAGCTGGGCTGGCAGCCTCACAGCATTCACCACAGGTCTTATCAGAACTAACAATTTCCAACAGTATGTTGATTAAATAACACCCACCATATACCACATGATCTACACTTTATTTAAATGGCTTGAGTAAATTAAAATCATGTTCTTTTGATGTATTATATCAGATTACATCATTCTTGTCACCTCTGCCTTTAGTTCCCAGGCTAACAGGAACTTAAAATATAACACTTCTGTGTTAAAAATACATATTTTTCAGAAGTTGACTGGAACTGGAAGTCATAACACCAGTTAAATACTTTTACCCTTGAAACCTATAATTATTTCTGTTTCCAAACAATAGAAAGAATTTCTAGCTGCAGACATTCTGTCTCTCTCTTTGCTGTATTAACTAACTTCATAACACACTGAAAAACTCTTTACCCATTTTTTCAGAATTTGCAAGTTAACTCTGTATGTTCCAACTTCTACCATGAAAACATATATTTGCATAGGCATATAGTCCATATACATTTCTGCTCTTCTTCAATAGGGGGCACTGTGATTACATTTCTTAAGCTCAGTACATAACATATAGTTTACTTACATTTGTAAGACAAGCCTATGGATCATATTAATATTTACAAATGACATAGGATTATTTACAAAATTCTGTCAAGCTGGGCTGGCAGCCTCACAGCATTCACGACAGGTCTTATCAGAACTAACAATTTCCAACAGTATGTTGGCTAAATAACACCCACCATATACCACATGATCTACACTTTATTCAAATGGCTTGAGTAAATTAAAATCAGGTTCTTTTGATGTATAAATAGTAAAATCTGTATAAAAAATAAATTAGTAAATTCCTAAATAATCCCTTCTAAAAGCCTATTTGATTGTAAAACATCCAATACATATATGTAAACAAAATAAGCATCCTAAAAACTTAATGAATACCAGTCAAGAATATGATAAATTCCAGTGGTAGCATGTGGTTAATAAAAACTGTCCTGGGAATTCAATAAAACTCTGTGTAGGCTTGGCCAAAGCCTACATAGAGTTTACATGTTGGAGTGATAAGCAGCAGTGCTAATTGCATAAGCATGCTGCACATCACACTTATATGAATACAAGTGCAGTTTCATGGCTAGCAACAGTGTTGCTCACCAGGAAACCATGTAAAGCAGCACAAACACCTGTAGACATGTAAATCTGTGTACCTACATGCAAACTAGGCTTATGGAATTGAATGGAAAGCCACAATGACTACCTGTTCTAACACATTATATGAAAGTGTAATCAGTGCAGAATAGAATTTGTAGACCAATGTGTGTATATGTACCTTTCAGAAGCTATGCAAGGGATTGCACAAGTGTATAGATACTGTGCACTTGTGAGCCTGACTGCCGTTTTGTAGTAAGCTGTTAAGGTGAAAGCATGTATGTATGTAAGGTCTGTCTGTTAGCCAGTTTGTTTGTATTTTATGATGCTGCTTTCCATCCTGATGTGTTTCTATGTATTAAAGCACCTAAATGAAATACCCTGCCTGATTGTCATCTATGATAGAAAGGACGAATGACATGGTGTCAGAAACTGCATGCCTAAAATGACTTAAAGCCAAAATGAATTCCAAATTCTTCAGTTTGTGCTCAAAAGGTACTTGGTTGGAACTGGAAGAATATAAAGGAGTGAACCATCCCTACTGTAGATATACTTCACAAAACAGGTCAGAAATGAATTTCAGATGTTAAACTTGCTCAGCACTATTTCTTATTTCCAAAATAACATAGCTTTGTATGTAAGGCAGAGATCTCCTCAGAGTAGGTGATATGCTACAGAGTAAAGCTGGAGTTTGTTTGAGATGATCAGTGTAGGGCATCTGTTTGAGGCAGCAATCCTCTTTGTGAGGTACGTCTATGGCCTTTCCAGCTGCTGCAGATGTCTTGTGAGGTACAGTCCAAAAGAGGCGTTGAACTCTATAATGGGTCTAATGAATGCCGAGTACAGGCGAACAATGACCTCTTTTTTCCTGGATGAGAACCCTTTTGTGATGAGGTGTGCCACATAGAAGGATTTCCTGACTACTGTGGTGATGTGATTATCAAAGAGAGACTACTGTCCACCTGGGTCCCAAGGTCCTTTATCACACATTCGGCATTAAGCAGACTGTCATTTATGTGGTAGTTCATGGGTACAGAGTTTTTACCAAAGGGGATGATAATGCACTTTTTGGCATTGAGCATGAGGCCATGCCTCTGACACAAGGCATCTGTCTCAGTGAGGCCATTCTGTAGGATGTCCACATCATTTAGGGACTTGACTATCACTCCTAGTTTGCAGTCATCTGCAAACTTTGTTAGCCAGAGGTCTTCTGTGTTAGCCTGTACTTCAGAGAAGTAGATACCAAACAGGAGAGGTCCCAGGACTGAACACTGTGGTACTCCACTGGTTTGAAGTCAGATTTGGAGTCTGCAACTTTTACAGTGTGCATTCTGTCAGTGAGCCAGTTGGCAACCCATCTTGTGACGTATGGATTTATACCTAGTTTAGTGAGTTTAGCTATAATTTCAGAAAGGGGGGTGGTGTCAAAAGCCTTGGCGAGTTCAAGATTGGCTGTGTGAACCACCTTACCCTCATCTACAGCTTTGGTGACTGCCTCAAAGAAGTCAATCAGGTTCAGAGGGTATGATCTGCCTTTCACAAACCTAAACTGGGTGGGGTCCAGAGTTTGGCGGTTACCAATGTCTTTGTTTATGAGTTCCATGATGATACATTCCATGGCCTTGCAGACCAGGCTCATCAGGCTAATAGGGTGATAGTTTCCAGGATCAGTGGTGGCTCCCCCTTTGTGGAGTGGGATAACTGTTGCTGTGCACCATTCAGTGGGCACAAAGCCTGATGTGAGACTATGATTGAACATGTTGCTTAGGTTGATCAATTAGAGAGCTGCAACCCTAATCTTTATGTTGATGGTGTGTCAGTGCATCATGAAGCAGTCAATGCAGTAAATTTAAGGGCAAAGAATGAAGTATTTAGTACTGTTCGGATAAATGGAAAACACATAGAGCTCAAAGTTGACATAGGTTCCAAGTGCAATGTTATGTCAGCAGAAACATTTTCTAGAATGTGTCATGGTGAAAGGCTTGATTTGGCAAGGTGTGCAAAGCTTGTTTGCTATGGAGATGAAGAGATTCAAACCAAAAGCTCAGTGGTGCTTTCATGTTACTCTGCTGAGGGATGTTACAACTTGTTATTCTATGTGGCCAAGAAGCACGTCCAGTCAATATTAGGGCTCAGAGTCAGTTTGAAAATGGGACTGCTTTCATTTAATAAGGAAATCCACCAAGTTAAATTTAAAGACCACTACTCTAATTTTGCCCAGTACATTTTTTCTACCTGTACTGATCTTTTTGAAGACAAATTAGGTAAGCTTCCAGTTGTGTACTTCATGAAGTTACATCCAGAGGTCAGTTCAGTTATCAGACCAGCATGAAAAGTTCCAATAGCCATGCAGGACAGAGTCTAAGCTGAGCTAGATAAAATGGTTGGACAAGGTGTGATTTGTCCAGTTGAAACTCCAACTGAATGGGTATCTTCCATGGTGGTAGCTCATAAGAAAAGCTCAGATTACATTAGAATCTGTATTGGCCCACAAAATTTGAACAAAGCACTAAAAAAACTTATCATCCAATGTACACAGTCGAAGAACTTGCAGCATTGATGTCAAATATCACTGTTTTTTTCTAGATGCAAAGAGTTCATTTTGGCAAATTTTGCTCAACAAAAAAATGATCATTGCTCACTACTTTCAGTACTCTGTTTGGCAGGTACAGATTTTTGAGAATGCCTTTTGCTATAAATTCTGCAAGTGAAGTTTTTCAACATGCAATGGAGCAACTTTTGTCTGGGTATCCTTGTGTTACTGTAGCAAACGATATACCAGTAGGAGGTCATAGTGAAGCGGAGCATGACAGCAACCTCAGAAATGTTCTGGAAAGATCTCATTAAGTGAATCTTAAGCTCAGTCCACACAAATGCAAAGTCAGGTTATAAGAGGTTATGTATGTTGGTCATTTATTTGCCAGTTCAGGCCTATGACCAAGCCCTTCTAATCAAACAGCCATTCTCAAGATGCCAGCTCCAGACAATGTTCAAGCCCTGCAACATTATTTTGGCATGCTCAACTATCTAGGCAAGTTCATTCCAGACTTGAGCCAACTTTCAGCCCCTCTCTGAGAGCTGACACACAAAGATGTATCATGGTCTTGGTTAGAGCAACACCAAAGATTATTTGATATCCTGAAACAGAGAATTGCTAGTGCACCAACTCTCAGATGCTATGATTTTCACAAACAAGTTACACTTTCCTGTAATGCTTCGATATTTGGTCTTGGCACAGTCATTCTACAAGAGGGTCAACCTGTTGCCTATGAATCAAGAACTCTTACCTAAACTGAGATGGAGTATGCCCCAGTCAAGAAAGAGCTTTTGGCAATTGTGTTTGCATGTTCGAAGTTCCACGATTATGTTTATGGTAGACCTGTCCAGATCGAGATTGACCATTAGCCGCTAGTCACTATCTTGAGAAAGTCAATGCATTCAGATCCATCCGGACTGCAATGCATGACGCTGAGATTGCAAAAGTATAATTTCAACCTTGTCTACAAGAATGGCAAACTTCTTTATCTTGCTGATACATTATCCAGATTACCCAGAAACACCACAGAACAGCGTGAAAATGAGTGCCTTGATTTTGAGGTCATGGAAGTGAGAAATTTTTCTTCCACATGTCTTGGTGAGCTGAGAGATCACACTGCCATAGATGCAGTTTTACAGAGGCTCAACCGCTTTATTAATCCAGGATGTCCATCAAAGCAATCTAGTTTACCGCAACATCTGCAACCTTATTTTCCATACAGAGATGAGATTTTGCCTGACAAAGGTATCACTATGAAAGGTCAGAAAGTAATTGTTCCAAAGTCCTTGCAACAACAGTACATTACTGTCTTGCATCATGGTCACCCAGGAACTGACTCTAGCAAAAGAAAGTGAGAGCGTTAGTATTTTGACCTTCTATGTCACAAGACCTTGAGAGAGCACTTTCATCTTTTTCTGTGTGTAACAGTTCAAAGCCACATCAACAGAAGGAACCACATCAGCTAAACCAGATTCTGGAACTACCTTGGTCAACAGTAGCTACCGACATTTTTGAGTGAAATGGTCAACATTATTTGGTGTTAATAGACTCTTACTCCAGTTGGTTCAAGATTGACTTACTTCCTACTAGCATCCAGTACTGTCATTACTAAGATGAAGCATAATTTTGCAGTACATGGTAGTCCGCATAAAGTTATTTCTGACAATGGCACACAGTTTACAAGCCAACAGTTCAAAAGATTTGCTGAAGAATGGGACTTTACTCATGTCACGAGTATCCCTGAATACCCACTGTCAAATGCTTTGGCAGAATGTGTAGTTCAAAGTGCAAAACAGTTACTAGATAAGTCAAAATATGATAATAGCAATGTTTTCCTGAATTTCTTGAATTTCAGAACTGTTCCTCATGATAAACATCTCGGTTCACCTGCTCAAAGACTTCTGTCGAGCTAAACCAGAACCACATTACCAATTAGTAGTCAATTGTTGGTTCCATGTGTCATGAACAACAAGTCAGTGAAAGCCAGTCTGATGAAGAAATGCTTAACCCAGAAGTCCTACTACGATAACACCAGGAAACTGCTCAATCCATTATGAGAAGGAGAGGTGGTAAGGATGCAAACATCTAGAGGTTATGATCGGATCGGTGTCGTGAAGAGTATTTGCCCAGAGCTGAAATCATACATTGTGGAATCACAAGGAGCAGACTTTAGGCAGAATCAGAATCATTTAATACTGGTGTCCAAGCCTATACCACAGCAAATAGCCTGTGAGAAAGATTCTTTATCTCAGAGTGAGTTGTCTGGTGTTTCAATTCCAGAGGAAGTTCCAGAGGACATTGCCATTCCAGTGATGAATCCAGAAGATACTAATGTGAGTTGTTTACTGAAGACTATCCCTATTGCTAAATTTAGTCCAGATTGTTATCTTATGAGATTTGGTCGTATCTCCTGACCATGTAGCAGATACAAGGCAACTTGGACATGAACATTGTGTTTTGTTTCTAATGTTTATAGTAATGAATGTCTGACTCTAATATTGTTTTTGCAAAGGGCAATCCTTTTAAGAGGGAGGATGTAGATCAATGTGTGTGTATGTACCTTTAAGAAGCTATCCTAGGGCTTGCACAAGTATATAAATGCTGAGCACGTGCGAGCCTGACTGCCATTTTGTAGTAAGCTGTACGCATGTATGTATGTATGTATGTAAGGTCTGTCTGTTAGCCAGTTCATTTGTATTTTATGATGATGTTATCCATCCTGATGAGTTTCTATGTATTAAAGCATCTAAACAAAATATCCCGCCTGCTTGTCATCTATGATAGAGAAGGATAAGTGACAGTGTGAAATCCTCTATTAGGCATACTGAATAAAGGTTTTGCTAGTGATCAGCAAGAGTACATAGAATGCATTAAAATATGTATTCATGGGAAGTGTGTCTATTGAAAAGGACAAACACATGAACTGTAGGACTGGACATAGGTGAAGAGGACAGGTGAAATATGGTAATGTACAGCAGATGAGGGCATTTCAATGTATGTACACCACAAAGATGAGATAGTTGTAGCATGACTAGTAATCACATATCTACATGATACAGTACATACTGTTGTTTACACCTCCTGTGTGGATATAGTCATGCCTTCACACAGTTGTTGTATATTATGTGACTGTCACTTAAAGTGGCATATTGATGGGAAGATTGTTCATGATATAAACAATCTGACATGATCCCTGTAGAGGAAATTTATCAAGGATGGTATGTACTATATGGGTAGCTGCATATTGCGAAGCTGTGCAAAATGTGTTGCCTGAATATGAATGTAATATCAGCATAGGTCTCAACCAAGCAGGACACATAGCAACAGGATCATGGACAACAATAGACAGACGCAGGCACAATCATGAACAATATCAGAATAATAACGCCATTAATGTGTGTCATTCACACAACATATATGATTGAAAGTTGTCTATTCGTGGTTATGCAAGAACACACTTGTACAACTGTCATGTTTTGTCAGTAATCTATGAGGGAAATCAAGCACACCTTCCTCAAAAATTTACATATTTTGGAGGGGTTAAGAGGGACACAGTTACATCTGCAGTTGAAATCACAAGCAATCCTGGGTAGTTGACAGGTTTGTATGGCATGGATATGCCACAATCCACACTTTCATAAATGTAACCCATGCCATAAATGTTGTCAATTAGCTATATATTTACTGTGCACTTCACACGAACATGTAGCACAAATACATCTTGTATAACATCTTGAAAGAGGTTCTGCTCTGTCAACTCCTAATGGTTATATACCACAAATAATATTGATGTATGGCCAATAAGATGTGTGGGAGCTCACTGTGGCAAAAGTGATACACTTGAATAACTCATCCCTGGAAGAAGTGTTGGAAGGTACATGCAAAAGGGTGCATTGTACTCAATTACTGGTGTGATGAGTGCTGGGGACAATAGGACTATAATACCATTTGGTGTGGATGCCCTGCACACATTCAGGAGTTGCACTTTATACAAGAGATTAGTCACCACTGTGGGAACATGCTGGTGAGCATTCAACATACTATCTACCTGAGTTCACAGGCCACATGCCACTTGGTCTACTCGTAGGGGTGTGCTGTCTGTATTTTTAATTAGCTTGTGTATTTGCTTTCATAAAGGAAACAATCCCCCCATGAATCTGTGTTCATTTTCTCTATCTCCATCCTTCTGGCAACTATCCTTTGTGCATGTTAATACTATCTGCATTATACCAGTACAAATCTTGGATTCAATGATAGTCCACAATTTGCAGTCTTTCTCAAACCTGGTTAGACACAGGATTTTTAAGTTTGTCTTGGCATCTGAGGCTTAAATAATGAACAGGAAAGGGCCTAGTACAGAATCCTGAGGTACAGACCTGGTCACTGGAGTCTAGATAGAGAAGACTTCACACATTTTGACATAATGTGTCCTGTATATGATTCATTTCTTTATCCACTTGATGACATAGGTGTTCATGCCCACTTGAGACAGTTTCTCAGCAGTACCTGACTATGGATTTGTGTCAAATGAAATGGCCATGTCAAGTTATATAGGATGATAGTGTTTTCCTAGTGCATGTCCCTGGTGACCTTGAAGTATCGACTAGCTGATTTAATAGAGATGATGTAGCCTTAAAAATCAAACATGGGCTTGGGACACAGTCAGGAGATTGCCTGTGTCCTTTTTGGTAAGGTCCATGATGACTTGTTGGTCTGCCTCACAAATTAGGAGATTCAGGGTTATGGGCCAATAAGTGCATGCATCATGTGATGTCCCCATCCTTTCCTCCCATTGAGATGTCTAGCTGCTGCTGTACTCCCCTCTTCAAGAACAGATGCTGTGCGTAAGTAGGGATACAACTGTGTCTGCTAGGCCAGGTTTTAAGTCACACAATATGTAACCTAGGATGTTGTCGGGGCCCACTGATTCTGTATTATTAGCTAGAGGGATCGCACAGGTGAGCTGGTCTCCAGAGAAGATAAACTGACTAATGTTTGCATGTATACTTTGACTTATAGTCAGTGGCAACAGGGCATGAAGTATGAGACAACTGTCAGCTAGCAGTGTATCTATTTTCTCCAGTTGATTATAGCTGGTGGTAGCCACAAGCAGCTCTCCACTTAGTTGAGTATCCCTCTTAATATTTCACACTTATTTAAATTAATTATTTGTGACAACACATCCAAATGCACCTTTGGTTATCCATCACATGACATATGGTGGTATTGTTCACACAGTCATACAGGTCTAGCAATAGCATATAATTACATCAATTGCACAACATATGCTTATGTGTTTTTCATTGGAAAGCTGTATTTGAGTGACCTGAAACTAGATAAGGCCACATTACAAATGAGTTGATTGTGGCTAATGCAGAACTGTTACTAACACAAATGCTGATAGTCATGCAATGGTGCTGGTGACCACCTCAATAATCCTTGGAAATATGAACACAGTTGTGAATACAATGAATTTCACAAGGTTACAATTGAATCAAAGCATGACATTTTTTCTGTATATCCCAACATGTGGATGAAACAAGAATTGTGTGCCCATGTAATTAGTATGAATTTATAATGATGTATGTCACAGAGCATTTACTGATGATATGTATACACATGCACACCTGTGCCATACTGGAAGTGTTACTGTGATGGTTGAATGAGAACTGCGTAGAATGTTGATTTGCTCCACTACAAAAACACATGTCTTACTAAGCCAACAATATACATACTATCATCTCATGTCAGTAGTTCTCAGGAGGCATATTACTACAGCTGTTATGGAAGGAACATGTAATTAAATGGCAGCATCAGCCATCAATACATTACCTCATATCACAGATTCTAATACCCTCTTGTATGCCTGCCATACATCCACACCTCAGCATAGCACATGTCAATGACAGCAACATTGACCCGGGAAATGTACATGGGGTCATAGGACATTAGTAAGCTAACAGACAACATCAAATAAATTCCTATCTTTTATTTTATCATTTAAAACAAACTCCATATATCTATATGACTGATGATAGTAATGCTATGTGTGTATTGTTTTGATTGTAGTACATAATGCCACTGTCCATATGTGATATATGGACAACACCATAACAGAATTAGCAATCACACATGCAGTGCTTGGAGATGGCTTGCAGGGGGTCATAGAATGACTCTGCTTCATAATGTGTGTATGCATAATTGACATGAGGACATGCATCTCTCCTCTGCAGGAATGATGTCATATGGCCAGACAAAAAAAACAGGATGGTGGATGCATGGGGCTACATTAAAGGGTCTTCTAAGTGGTAGTGAAATTAATAGTGATTCAATAGCTCATACATTGATTGTAATGTACCAATTTTCATTGTATGCTGATAAGAATATGTTGAAAGGAGTGTCTGACATGGATGTGGAGTCCTATCACAGAGTAAAATTGTCTGAAAAGTAATATTTGAATTTATATACACTTAAGTTACCTGCTGTATGAATAGGACCCCTATATATCTAGGCAAAGTAGCTTGAAAGCACAGTAGTTAATGTCACTCCATTGCACAGGTTTGTCTTGAATACTGTCAGAGTGTATGTAATACAGGATGACATAATTTGTGCATGTTACAAGAAGGTGATTGGAGTATGGTCTGACATAGCTGTGGACTCACATGTCATTCTAAAAGTGACATCATACTGATTGTTGAATGCACACACAAACCAGTAAATTGCAGTGAGAATAGAACCCCTACCTGACTATTTACAGAGCACTGTACTTAAAGCAAGTGCCACACCACAAGTCTGGATTTTACTGCTTTGGACAACACATTATAGCTAATGACATCAGCAGTGTCTATTAAGAAGAAGATGGTAACAGCAGTGTCTCACATGCTGGCCTAAAATGGTCTCTTGAATGTGAACCAAGTGAACACAGAGACACACAGACCAACTGACCACACTAAGAGTAGAACCCTACCTATTTCCAAAATACAGTACTTGACACAAGCACCACAGCTCAAGTCTGGCTTTTAAAGTGTCAGACAACACTTTATTGTTGATGAAATCAGCAGTGTCTATTGAGAAGTAGATGCTAATAGAAGTGTCACACATGCTGGTCTAATATGGTTGGTTGAATGTGGACCAAGTGAACACAGGCATGCAAGCACACACAAGATGACTGCAGTGACAGGTGAACCACTACGTGACTAGCTACAGAGCACAGTACTTGACACAAGTGCCACAGCACAAGTCTGGCTTCTATACTGTCAGACAACACTTTGTAGCTGATGACATCAGCAGTGTCTATTGAGAAGAAGATGGTTGTAGGATGGTTTCATATGCTGGCCTAAAATGGTCTTTTAAATGTCAACCAAGTGACAACAAACATACTCACGTTAGTTGCTCGCAATATGATTAGAATCCCTACCTAACTACATACACCAGCTAAAGAATAATTGACTTTAACAATTCTTAGTTTTTGGTGTCATTCCAGAGAGATCCAGTACCTGACAGCCTGGGAAGATATGATCAACAGACCATGATGCTTTGCCAGAGGTGGCCTGCATCTGTCTCACTTGGGTTTCAGGCTTCTGGCAAAAGTACTTTCCTCCCCCATAGTGCCTTTTAAAGAAAAAATGATGAGGTCAAAACTACCAACATAAAAATTTTGACAAAACCCAAATTAAAGATCATGCTGCTAAACACTAGGAGTCTAAACATGAAACTGCACTCATTGCAAGCATTCTTAACCATGGAAAATGCTGACATCTGCATAGTCACAGAAACCTAGTTCAAAGCTGCGGAGAGCAGCACAGCCATACCTGGCTGCTCATCCTATCATACATTTGGACATCAAACTGTGGGTAGTAAAGCCAAAGGAGGTGGAGTTTCAATATATATTAAAGACATACACACTTCCAGGCTGGTCAGACAGTATGACGCACAGGAGACACTCCACGTGCAGTTAACCATTGACAAGATCCCTGTATATATCATTGCTAGCTACCGGACCCCAAATCGGACTCAAGATGCTCAAACTGCCTATTTAGACCTATTCAAATCTATCAAGATTCATCCCTTTACCCTGATTCTGGGTGACTGTAACTACCCAAATATAGACTGGAAGAACTACTCATGAAAGAACACAAATGCCAAGTGATTCCTCAATTTTATCAGTGTAAATGCTTTGGAACAGCTAGTCGATACCTCCAAAAGAGGTGATAATATCTTGGACTTGGTATTAACCAACATGAGTAACCACTGCAGCATCCCTGCAGTATCATCCTCCCTTCTAAGATCTGACCATAAAGCGGTCATGTTTGAAGTCACCATCTCACCCGACCCCCTTCTAGCTAGGGTCAAGCAAAAAAACTTCTCCAGTGCTGACTACAGACTCATGAGGGATGGTATAAACAGCTTCACAGCCCCCTCCTCCTCTCTAGGAACTGTCAACAGCATCCAAAACTATACCAAATTACTATATGAACATTTATATGGATGCATGGAATCAGGAATACTTGACAGTACTAAATAATCCTCTGCAAGGAAGAGTAAAACCATCTGGTGGACATCTGTAATAAGTAAACTCTATAACAAAAGAAAAACAAATTGCTGCCCAGGACCAAGAAGGAGCAGGTGCCCAATTGTAAGCAATCTCTCCTTAGCCTAAACAAGCAAATAAAAGCACTAGTGAAATCTTCCAAAGCAAACTTCGAGTCCAAATTGGCCACACCTACTAGAGACAATCATAATGCCTTCTTCAAATACTGTATGTCCATAATCTCAAAGGTAGTACCCAGATTTGTTCTGAACTAGTGGTCAAGGACGCCACATATACAAATGCTGTAGATATAGCAAACTTGCTGGCTGACAGATCAGTGAAAATTTCACCCCTCAGCCCCCCCCCCCCCATCAGTAAATCAGGACTTTCCCAGTACCTGGCCCCTTCCACTTATATCTAGGGATCAGGTCATAACTGTTCTCTCAAAGGCAAAAAATACAGCCACCATGGGATCTGATAACATATCAGGCTGCATCCTACATGACCTCAGGCAAGAACTTGCAGCACCATTAACCACCCTATTCAACCAAAGCCTGAATATCAACTTTGTTACAGGTGAATGGAGGACAACCACTGTCAGCCCTTTACACAAAGGTGGAGCATCCACCAAATCTGGGAAATTATAGACCCATCAACCTAACTAGCCTGATATGCCAGGCCATGGAACTTATTATTATGGACCTCATTAACAAGGACATTGGCAACCTCCCAACACTCTATCCCACACACTTTGGCTTCGTCAAGGGGAGGTCATGTCTGTTAAATTCGGTCAACTTTTTTTGAGACAGTCACCAAAGCCATGGATGAGGGGAAGACAGTGCACACTGCCTACCTTGACTTTACCAAAGCCTTCAACACTATTCCCCACTCAGGCATAATAGATAATTTCTCTCAACTTGCCTTCAATCCATATGTTACCAGATGGGTATCTAATTGACTCACTGATAGAACCCAACTAGTCAAAATAGGCGAAGCCACCTCAAGCGGTATTGAGTGACATACCCCAGGATTCAGTCATGGGGCCTCTGTTATTTGAAATATACTTTTCTGAGTTGCAGGCCAAAACCAGTGGGCTATGGCTGACCAAGTTTGCAGATGACTGCAAGCTGGGTGCTGTCATAAATTCCCCTAGTAACATGGCCATCCTCCAAGAGGGTCTCACCCAAACAAATGACCAGTGCCAGAAATATGACCTCAAGCTGAATACAAAAAATGCATCATCATTCCATTTGCGGAGAGTGACGTCCCCACAGATTATCACATTAATAACAATGTCCTAAGCACGCAGTCAGCTGTGAGGGATTTGAGCACCCAGATTGATAGCAACCTGACTTTTGACCGCCATCTTGCTCCCATTGTATGAAAAGCTTTCTACCTGGCCCACCTCATAAGTAAGGGCATGCATTCAGGGACAAGGAGGTTATAACATGCATTATTGAGTAAAACTCCCAATTCGGCATGTACCTCACAAAGCACATGCAGCAGCTGGAGAGAACCACAGAGGTTCCTCACCAGGAGAATCCAGGGCCACAAAACTTTACCATACACAGATAGGCTAAAAGCCCTATGCCTCTACTCTGTTTCATACAGACTCCTCAGAGGTGATCTATGTCTGGTATGCAAGGTAATCTAGGACCCCACCTTGATGGGACTGCTGCATATCCACAAGTCAAGCTCCACTGAAGTAAATCACACACATGGCCTCAACCTGCTCTGTGACCTTAATAGGACTGGTTGGTGGGACAGATTTGTGTCCCAGAGACTCCCCCATCTGTGCAATAAACTCCCTCTCCACATCAAGGAGACTACCTCTTTACTCCTTTTTAAGAGCAACCTGGATAACTGGATGGGAAATAAAAAATACATTTCTGGGATCCTAGTCCTTGCTGGACAAGGATATCAGGTGCTGATTTGTCTATACATAGGCTAAACTTGGCTAGGCATATAAGGGCCTGAGGGCCAATAGCCTAGTAACTTCCTATGATCCTATGAACACAATTCTTAACTCCATAGGACAAGTCTGACTTTTATAATGGTACTGGACAACTTATAGTGGATTATATCATCACTGCATGTTTCAGAGAAGATGTTGGGAAGCCTGTACAAAACACATAGGCAGCTGTGTATGACTGTCAAAATATTTGCACTCCATGGGACTGGCTTGCAGAAAGTCGGATATACAGTAACAATCTTCTGACTACACACCAACACCAGTTGACCACAGTGAAATTAGAATCCCTAATTAACTAAGTGCATCAATCAGAGAACTGAGTACATAACACAGGTTCTATAGCACAAGTCTAACTTCTACAATACTGCTGGACAACTTGTAGTGAATGACATCCTCACTGCATGTTTGACAGAAGATGTTGTAAGGCCTGTATGAAATGGATGAGTAGCCATATATATGACTGCCATATAGATGACTGTCCTTTTATTATCCTGCATCTCCCCCTGGCTGCTGTGTGCCTCTGGCACCTGCAGGATATTTCTATCTTTCAAACTCCTTCCTGCATTATGACTGATAACCTACCTGCCTGGTCAATAAGGACCCCATTCTAATTAATCCTGCTATCTCAACAGCATCCCTAGGATACTTTCATCCTAAACTCAAAGTCCCTCCTGCCAGAGGATTCAAGGAACTTTCAAACTCCTTCCTGCATTACAACTGAGAACCTACCTGCCTGGTCAATAAGGACACCCTTCTAATTAATCCTGCTATCTCAACTGCATCCCTAGGATACTGTCATCCTGAACTCAAAGTCCCTCCTGCCAAAGGATTCAAGGAACTTTCAAACTCCTTCTTGCATTATGACTGAGAACCTACCTGCCTGGTCAATAAGGACCCCTTTCTAATTAATCCTGCTATCTCAACTGCATCCCTAGGATACTTTCATCCTAAACTCAAAGTTCCTCCTGCCAAAGGATTCATGGAAGTACGTTTTGACCCCACAACCAAACTGTTTACTGTATTGTTCTTTTATTAAGTTTGAATTCTCTAGTGTCTGTATAAGACTCAATCCTGAACCAGGAACCCAGCAGCCAGACCCCGCTCTCCCTCTATGTAGTAACTTCTCTCTTCCTTTGTAACTAAGAACTGTGTTACCTCTTACTTGCCCTTCTCTACCCTACCAACTCACTTAAATCTACCTTATGACCATGTGGTGACACCCTTCACTTGCTTGTGTTATATCCCTTATTCCCCTCTCCAGTATCAAAACCCTCACTACTGTTTACGTTCATTCTCCCCTTTTTACCCTCCTCACTGTATCTGACTGTTCTAGTACTTACCCCTCTATTAGCTACATTCCTCTTTCCCCACACCACTATCCCCTGTCACCGTAGTGTCCCGACTCACCTGGTATTCCTAGAGCTCCTCTACTATCTCTTGCTGCTGATTGTCTCTGTGATTCTCATCCTTTACTTGCTCTTTTATCTGCTACTTCTTTCCTCTTTTTGCTTACCTTACCCTTCTCTTTTCCTCCTCTAGTGCTCATGTAGTGCTTGTATCTACTTGAATTGTTGATTGTATCCCTGCTGTCCCTCCCTCTTCTATTGTACCTGTACGCCTGCTCTCCACCATTCTACTATTGAATCTTTCTCAAGCAACTCATTTCTTTTACTAGCTCACCTTTCTAGATCTATTGCCCCTCCTGTTAAATAAAATTAATAATTCAATACACAGGAGGTTCATATTCAAAAGTTTACTAGTGTACACCAGGAGGCAAAAAACCATACAAGTACAGAATTTTGTCTGACATGATGCAGGAAGTACAGAATATTTTATAGTGTTTGCATTCAAGTTATGCCCACCTTACTGACGTGGTTAGTCACAGGGCATCTACATCACTTTTACTAACAGTATTCTATTCATCTAATAATGCTGATGCAGTACATTTAAAAAAACGTTTCCTTTAGATACAATATGGCCTTGCTATCCAGCTGGTCAGTCATAATGTCTTTCTGTAAAGTTACTTCTTAAAGGTCTCATATCAGTTCGAATGCAATAACAGATTCAGTCTTTAAATTCAACTCTTTGTTCACTGCTTCACTTTCCCACCAGCTGTGTTTTTATCTTACAAAGGCAAGTTACTCCATCAGGAAAGGAAGATTTAATTATTTACAAGGACAAGTTATCTCATCAGGAAGGAGCGGAAGATTTACACATTTCATTTCCTGATCCAGCAGATAATCACTTATGAAAAGCATAACCATTAAGCTTGTTGAGCTGGCAGCTGCCAGGGTCAGGGGTCAAAGCACACTGCAGTTTCAGAAGCTACTTGCATTTACACATGAATTTATCCCTTCTGTTATATGATTAATAGAATAAAATGCATTATAAACTACCTTGCTTTTAAACTAGCATTTCCCATGTATTTAAATACATATTTTTCTAACATTTTCCCCCCTATTAATACTTTTTATTCTATTTTGGAGTATGCATAGTGTCATTTCATTTCCTAGCCTTTCCCACTCAGGATTTTCAGCTAGGTGAGTCATTTAATCTATACTTCAGGAAAAAGCGTCATCTGAAATCAATCTTTCAATTTCAATATCTTGGTAGAAAGTTTCAGTAACAGATACATCAACAAAATCTTTGATTAATCTTTTCATGCAGGGAATTCCACAGCAAACACATTCTCCTATTAGGAGTACACCCACACAAATAGCAATTAGAATGTTCATTTGGATGGAACCCCACCCCCCAAACAGATTCTGGAAAAAGTTCGTCAGTGGGTTTGGGCCTGGTTCAGTCATGGCTGATACTTGCTGAATTACCTCTAGGTGATTATTTATCTCGTGTCGATTGTCAGGTATATAAGCACAGCTTTCTTCTTTGATAAGCGCGCACGTACCACCTCTCGCCGCTAGGGTGAAGTCAAGAGCCATCCGATTTTGTAGCACAACAGTTCTCACTGCATTCAGTTCATCAGTCACCAATTCTAGGGTGGAAAAAGTTGCATTACTCATTACTTCGAGAAGTTTCGACAACTTCCTCAGCTCCCAGATCGATTTGACTGCTCCATAGGCTGGTAATATTCCTGCCCAGGATATAACACTGTCACTCAAGTCCATATGAGTCAATTCACTTTTGTCTTTTACTGAATTATGGTCTTTCAAACCAGCTTCGATCTTCCCAACTGGATTCACAGGTTTCTTAACTGGACCTTCAGATTTTCGAGCTGTTTCTCTTACGTTCCGTATCTTACCCAAAGGTAATTCTGCAGTATGTCTTATTGCTGGAACCAGATAACCCAAAAAACAACTGCCAGATCAATTCTCAGGTAACCATTTATATGCCTTTTTCCCACAAATAAAATAACAGTTTTCTACTTTAGTACTAATACGCATCAGCCCTGCATGAAACATTTTCTGAACTATAACTGACAATTGTTTAAACAAAACAGGGTTTTGTCGTACTTCATTCAATGTTGTTTTCATTGTGCTCAAATATGAATCATAGTATTACAAACAGTACCTCCACTTTTAACTTTAATGTAACACTTGTAGGATATCGTAATATTACAATTACTCCATCCTACTTGTAGGGTATCATTTTTAAAAAAGCACACAATTCCCTTTTGTGTAACAGGTAAAAATAATGCTATTTTGTCTTGTGATCTCACAGTTCCTGTGTCGAAAAGTAAATTCTCCCAAGTCTCATTTATCCCCAAAGGGACAGTGGACATTATCAGTCCTCCATATGCTGTTGGTATAGCTGGACAAACCCAGCAATTTGAAATGTTCATAGTCTCTGCATACACACGTTTCATGGCTAGGTATGTGTTAAAATTTGGATGCTAATCTATAGATGTTTCATCACGCCTTCCCACTTTCACTTGTGTGGTTGTGTGTAGGATAAGCCACAGCAAGAGGAAAATTGTCACAATTACAGTTAATAAATGTACACACAACAAAATGATTATGCAACATCTCTGGGGTTGATATAGACTTCTATTCGCTTTGTTTTTGGCCATCTCGGTCTGGTTGTATATCAGTCACAAACTTTTTATCAAGTTGAAAGTTCTTTACCGGTTTACAATGCGTTAAATGAACCCAGGATGTCCTCTCAGCTACTCTGACTGCAGTAGGCATTGCCAACAGAACCTGGTACGGACCTTCCCACTTTGGACTCGCCCAGTTTTTCCTTTTCATCACTTTCAGCCACACCCAACTTCCAGGGCCCACGACTGTTTCCACCGGTCTGGTCTGTTCCTTATCTGAAAAAGAGTTAAACTGCAAAACAGATTTATTCCTTAACAATTTCTTCATATATTTTGCTAATGAACTGTCAGCCTCTTGCTCTGCAGGCATGAGAGCTTTCCACTGAGGCACATAGTATGCTCTCCCAAAAACCATTTCAAAGGGAGTCAGACCCTTTACATTTGGAACCGTTCTCATACTCAGCAGTGCTAAAGGCAGACAGTATAGCCAATTCTTTTGGGTCTCTTCTACTAGCTTCCTTAAAGTGTTCTTTAGGGTACCATTGTACCTTTCCACCAGTCCTGCTGACTGTGGGTGATAAGCACAATGGTTCTTCAAGGAGATACCAAAAAATCTCCCAAGCTGGTGAATCGTCTGATTCACAAAATGTGTGCCATTGTCACTATAAATCCTCTCCGGAATGCCAAATCTAGGGATTACTTCTTTTATCAGGGCTTTTGCCACTGTTGCTTCATCCGGGTTTTTGGTTGGAAAAGTTTCTACCCATTTAGAAAACATGTCTATAATAACTAAACAAAACTTTTTCCCTTCACATTTATTTAATTCTATGAAATCCATACAAATAGTATGGAACGGATATGGTGGTATAGGAAAACTTCCTTGCTTGGTTTTAAATGCCCCATGTGCATGGTGCTTGTTACAAGTATGACAAGCTGCACAAAATTTTTTTGTGTAGTTTGTGTATCCGTATGTTTGGAATATCCGATTTACTAACTGTGCCATCCCCCCTGTTGAGACATGGCACTGCCCATGGCTCAACAAAGCTGCATATCTAAATAAATTAGATGGCAATATCGGTTTTCTTTCTTTGGAAATGTACAGTCCATTCTCAAGAATTGCACCTCATTTTACCCATTTTTGTTTTTCTGCTTTTGTAGTAAGTGTCTGCATTGTTTTTAACATGTCTAAATCTAAAATCTCAGAGGGTTGTAATTCCTCATTTAAAAGTAAAGTTTCTGAGTCTGAGGCTGCTTGCTTTGCAGCTGCATCAGCTCGTGCATTGCCTTTCGTAATCCTATCATGCTGTTTTGTATGAGCTACACATTTACAAATAGCTACTTTGGTAGGTAACTGAATAGATTCTAATAACTCCAAAATAAATTGCGCATGAGTAAAAGGTTTTCCACTGGATGTTATCATTCCTCTATTTTTCCATTGTTGTGCAAATACATGTACTGTAGAAAAAGCATACTGACTGTCAGTATATATGTTTACACACTTGTTTTTTGCTAAAGTACATGCTCTCGTCAAAGCTATCAGTTCAGCTGCTTGTGCAGATAAGTTGTGTGGTAAGGATTGAGCTTCTAAAATTTCAGTGTCTGTAACTACTGCATACTCTATCAGATTCTTCCCTGTAGGACCCCTTCTGCATGAGCCGTCCACGTAATATGTCACCTCGGCATTATCCAAGGGCATATCTGTAAGATCTTGTCTAGGTAAAGCTAACTGTTCAATTTCCTGCAGGCAGCTGTGTGGTGTGCCCTCCGCAGGAGTTGGAAGTAATGTTGATGGATTCAATGTCGTACATCGTTCAATTGTCATATGAGGTTGACTCAGCAGTATAGTCATACATGAAAGATGTCTAGCAGGAGAAAGGTATGCCACTTTCTCTTGCAGTAAAATTATTGCAACTGCATGAGGCACTCTCAATGTGAGAGGGTGGAATAACGCCACTGAGGCCGAAGCCTGTACTGCCATTGTGGCTGCAACTACTGCTTGTACACAGTGAGGCAAAGATCACGCCACTGGGTCTAACTGTGATGAATAGTAAGCTATGGGGCATTGCTTGTCCCCATGTTGTTGCATCAATACTGACATCATATACCCTTGCTTACAATCTACGGTCTGAAAGAATCGTTTGTGATAATTTGGAAGTCCTAAAACTAATGAAGAAACTGCTTCAACCTGCAGAAAGCCGTTTCTGCTTCTGTTGTCCATTGTAAAATGTCTTGTGCTGCCATTGGTGTCTTATATATCAAGTCAGTCAGTGGAGCAGATTCCAAAGCATAATTTGGTATCCAGCTCCGACAAAAATTAGTTGTACCTAAGAAAGACATCATTTCTTTCTTGGTTGTTGGTTTGGGTGCTTGCAAAATCGCTGTTTTTCTTTCCTCATCTAGTATTCTACCTTCATTGGATATTACATATCCCAAGTATCTAACTTGTTTTCTCCAAAGTTGTAACTTACTTTTGTTTACTTTGTGTCCTTGTATTGCTAAAAATTTCAGTAATGCTACAGTATCCTCCCTGCACTGTTGCTGGGTGGGGGCTGCTAGCAATATGTCATCTACATAAAGTAGAATTTGACTACCTCCCGGTGGGGTAAACCCTGCCAGGTTGCTAGCCATTTCTTGTGCAAATATTGTTGAGCTCTCACAATATCCCTGTGGTAGTCAAGTATATGTATACCTTTTACCCTGAAATGTAAATGCAAACCGATATTGACTATCAGGATGTATAGGCATTGAAAAGAAAGCATTGCTAATATCTACCACAGAGAAATACTTCTGTTGTGGTTCTAAATCATTTAACAAAGTATGTGGGTCTGGCACCGTGGGTGCTCTAGGTATTACTGCACTATTTACAGCTTGTAAATCCTGTACCATTCGCCATTCCCCGTTTGCCTTTTTAACAGGAAATAGGGGTGTATTACATGGTGAATCAGGAGATTCTACCAGTACTCCTTCTTTGAATAATGCTGCTATTATAGGCTTAATTCCTATTTCTGCATCCTTTCTCAAAGGGTATTGTCTCTTCTGTGGTCTAAAAGCTGACTTTGGGGTAATTGTAACTGGTCCTGCTGTTCGAATAAGTCCTACATCTGACTTGCCTGTTGACCAAAGAGTTGTTGGAATTTCACACAAGGCCTTTTCTTCTTCTTCTAATAAGAATGCTAATCAGCTGTCCTCGCTAGATTGCAAGTGTACAGCTGGATGTGTCTGTATCAACCAATTCAGTTTTTGTTTTTGTATCCCTTGTTCTGACAGTTCTAAATTAGTCTGTTTCTCCCATCTTGTTACTTTTTCTCCTAAATCTGCCCATTTGACACTTTTATTCTTTGTCAAGCTGACATGTGGCAACCGATTTGATCTATACAATGCAAGGAATTCTTGAGGTAACGAACAGCTAACTACACTGTTCCCCTCTGTATCCCAGTACAAAGTATGCAAAACCAATCTAGTTGCATGATTTCTAAACAGTTCTTGATCATACTCTCTATCAGGTCCTGGTGTAGGACAGTAGTATAGAGTACAGTGTAACAAATCCTGTTGATCAGTGTCAAGGGAGGGGGCTTTACTGATGGCTGCGTTCATCAGTTCCTTGGTTACTGCCCCTGGACCAGTCGTGACTAGGTCCTGGCTGTACCAGTAAAAAGTTTCATCCTCCGATCGCACTACAAAGGTATCCATTTGTCTCTGTGCCTCCATACCTTGTAAAGTTGGAACTACTGCTATGCCAAATATCTGCATAAGGTCCCTGCCCAATAGGTTTACTGGACACTTTGCAGAAAGAACTATTTTACTTCTCTGGGTCATACCTGAAACAGGGTCAGTTATTGCTATATCATGGGAAAGTGGTTCCCTGTATAGCTGTCCATTTGCGGCTTTTACTAGTATATAATCAGGTGATTCTGAATGTTCTGGTAACTTGGAGGGGTGTATCAAAGTCCGTGATGCTCCTGAGTCACATAGGAATTTGACTTCCCTTCCCTCCACCAGAAGTGTCACTTCCGGTTTCGTATCTGCCAAGTAGAGCTCTAAGCTCAATAATGCTAAGTCCAAAATTTCACTTTCTTCATCCTCCATATCTATTTGCACTTCCTCTACTCCTTCTATCACATTTACAGTTGCTTTCTGTTTATTAACTTCCCCTGATGATTTCTGACTTTCACTTGATGTATCCTCACTATCATATAGTCAGTCCTCATCTCCTTTATCTTCTGTAATTAGCTTTTTGTTTTGCCTACAATCCCTTGCTAGATGCCCTTTTTTCCCGCATTTGAAGCATACACCTCTCTTTTTCCTCTCTTCAAAATCTTCTGATCGTTTATCAGACTGTTTGTTTCCCTGGGCATTCTTCTTGCCCTTTTTACCTGACTGTAATACAAATACTTCAGCTCCGTCTTCAGCAGTAAAGACTTGTGCCTTTTTTTTTCTTTTTACTATTAAAATGTCTCTCAGCGTGTCTAGCATATTCGAGTAAGGCTTGTAGCCTCCCTGTTCAATGATCTATCATATGCTTCGTAATGAAGCTACTAATAGGTGCAATGCAACCTTTCAAAAATGCATTTTTTAATTGTTGTTCATACGGGGAATCATTCATTTGGTTCTCAGGAACCGACATACCGCTATGATTATTAAAACATTCTAATAATCTAGCATAATATCCATCTATTGTCTCATTTTCCTGTTGTATGCATTGATTAATGCAAGTCCAGTCTGCTCTGGGTTTCCATTTCTCAGAGATTCGGTCTGTCAGACCTTTCACTCTGTTGTCTAACTCTGCGTCACTATGTGGGAGTGGCCTAAGTTCTGCATTACGAGGATTCCAGGTGCCACAAATCATGTGCCAATCTGGACCTATAATTTGTCTTACTACTTTTTCTACTTCTTCCCCATTCAAGTGGTAACTTAACCTCATGCCTTGTAAATCTTCTAAAAATTTTGTAAAATTAACTTTCGGATGGGGGATTCCCTCAGTAGCCTTCCGGATATCTTCCAGTGTCCATAGTCTATATACTAAGAGTGTTGGGTCTTGCCCTTCCTGTCCTGCCTGAGGATTTGGAACTTCTATAAGTGGGCATATTTCTTCATCACTCTCATCCTGTAGATTTCTTTCTATTTGGTATGATTCTGTGTCCCTATATGTTTTACGTGTTCAGGACCTAGTCTCAATAGGATCTCTGACAAATGGTTGTAGTCTTACTGAAACTTCAGGATAATGCGGAGGTGGACCAGCCTGTCCACTCGCTTCATATCCTGAAAAGGGTAAGGGAGGGGGCAAGGGAGGAGGAGGAGGAGCTGTAGCTATTACCAAGTTATTTTCCTCTTTGTCTAAAAATAATGTTTTTGAATTTTTAAACTTCTGTTCTCTACGATTTGCTTCCTCAATCCACCTGTGTGCTTGAGGTATGCCTAGTTGGCGTTACTTTTTTGCCTGACCTCCTGCATCAGATTTAAGCTGTTTAAGGAGTTTAACTAGTGTAAGTTTATCTAGTTTACCATCAAATTCATATTTGTTAACCCATTTCGTATAATAGCTAACATTATCAGCACGCTGTAATTGCATGTATTTTGCGTCTTCGGTTAGGGGCGGATCTCGCGAGGTTTTAGTGCACTGATTACCCATGTCAAAGAAAATGTTACGTAACCCTTTTTTATCACGTGATATCAAATTCTTAGTTCCTGTTTACAGTTTATCTAGAATAACTGTCTACCTTATTTTGTTACCTTGATCTATGACCAAATATACAGCACTTCCTTTTGTCCCTGATCTGCAAAACAAATCTTGACAACAATATACTGTAACCTAGTCCCTGATCTAAAACAGAAAAAAGGCAAATTCTTCCTACCTGAGCCTCCTGGTTTTGAAATTCATTCTAATTCTGCTCTTCGGCCACAGATCAGAAAGTGGCCAGCCTCTTTACACACGACAATTCAGTCGGAGGTCTTTTCACTCAAGAAGAACCATTTCAGTAACTTCTCCTGCTCAGTATTCGACCACCAATACACTCTGATCTGCAGCTTACCAAGGGAATTGCGTCTCGAAAGGACCAGACTGTTAAATAAAATTAATAATTCAATACACAGGAGGTTCAGATTCAAAAGTTTACTAGTGTACACCAGGAGGCAAAACACCATACAAGTACAGAATTTTGTCTGACATGATGCAGGAAGTACAGAATATTTTATAGTGTTTGCATTCAAGTTATGCCCACCTTACTGACGTGGTTAGTCACAAGGCATCTACATCACTTTTACTAACAGTATTCTATTCATCTAATAATGCTGATGCAGTATATTTAAAAAAACTTTTTCTTTAGATACAATACGGCGTTGCTATCCAGCTGGTCAGTCATAATGTCTTTCTGTAAAGTTACTTCTTAAAGGTCTCATATCAGTTCCAATACAATAGCAGATTCAGTCTTTAAATCCACCTCTTTGTTCACTGTTTCACTTTCCCACCAGCTGTGTTTTTATCTTACAAGGACAAGTTACTCCATCAGGAAAGGAAGATTTAATTATTTACAAGGACAAGTTATCTCATCAGGAAGGAGCGGAAGATTTACACATTTAATTTCCTGACCCAGCAGATAATCACTTATGAAAAGTATAACCATTAAGCTTGCTGAGCTGGCAGTTGCCAGGGTCAGGGGTCAAAGCACACTGCAGTTTCAGAAGCTACTTGCATTTACACATGAATTTATCCCTTCTGTTATATGATTAATAGAATAAAATGCATTATAAACCACCTTGCTTTTAAACTAGCATTTCACATATATTTAAATACATATTTTTCTAACACCTCCCTAGACTCCTTGCCCCTACTTTGCCAAGCCCGTCCCCTTCTCAACCTCACTTCCTTTCCGAAAGCTTATAGTTGGGTAGCCTGGCATGGTGCCATCTTTTATTATCCTGCATCTCCCCCTGGCTGCTGTGTGCCCATGGCCCCTGCAGGATATTTCTATGTAATTCTTTTTTAAATTGCAAATGCTGTTTCAATTTAACTCATCAAATGTTTGTTAATTAAGTACTGCTGAAGGCTAGCCTATATTTGAAACTCTTTGTATAAGAATGTCTAGGTTTCTAATATCGTTCTGTATTAGATACTGCATCCAAAATGCCTAATTGTAGCTAGTGCCACCACGTGGATATTTACTACGCCATCCATCATTAGAGGTGTGTGGTAGTCCTTGCAGTGCTGTGTTAGTTAAGGTCCCAAGTTAGTTCCGCTGAACTTCTTTTAGTCAACTTGTTAACAGGAGTATGGTGTGATCTACAGTGAATTACCCTTGCCTTAGATTGCTTCTCTTCCAACCTATGGTGCCACAATTTGATTTTCATTTTTCTTTTCAGCCTAATTGGTTTGGTGTTTTCCCTAGGGGTAGTACAAATGATTATTTTCATATGTGAGTTAAAGGACATGAATATTGACTGTGCCTCACCACTACTTACCTTTTACTATCCACGTTGGACCCTTGTATCTGTCTTAGTTCTAATTTAATACTAGACTAGCTGTTCTTTTTTGTTTTCATCCTATCTGAAACAGTGCTTATGCGAGAGCACACTATTTAATGCAGTGCACATTTGGTATTGAGGCTGGTACCTTTTTATATTATTCCCATATTTTAACATGTTATAATAGTCCCACATTGGAAGTAAATGCTGTGCCATGCTGTCGGAAGGTTTACGGTCAGCTGAACTGCTTGTTAGAGCACAGTACTACCAGCAGCGCTCATGTATTTTGGTCACCATTACCTTAATTACTCTTCCCCTTGCTGAAGCGCAGTTTTTCTCCTGCTACTCTGTAACAAACAATTATAACATGGTTGTGCTTACACTTTTTATTTTACTAGAGTGGCATCATGAGAAATAAGCTAGGTCCTCGCTTAGCACGAATAAGTGATATACTCTCCGTTAATTGATACTGTGGAAAGACTGTGCTCTAATTCCTACTGCCATTATTTTCATAACCACATTATCAGTACCTATGCGACTGGAATGTAGGCTGCTCTGTATGGATATTGTAACATTCTGAGAAATGGAGGATTAAACTACACCTTATCCTTAGGGTTCAACTGTATCTTGCTTTCCCCTTTACTATTCAATCAACTGGGTGCGTTGGCTGATTTATGGGATTTAAGGCCTATATTTTTCTAGGACTCTCTGGTATTTCACTGCTTTCTGTCATTACTTAGTTCCTAAATATTTAGTTCCTAAATAGCGACTGCAATTACCTATCACCAGCTGCTCTGGTGCCTCTTGAAGCTAGTTAGTTTTCTTTACTTTTACATAGGCTACTCATGTATTTCATACTACTTTTGCCTATGACTGTATAACACTGACTGCATTATGTATGCCAACCACAAGGCGTTGCAATAAAACAAATAGAAACAGAGACTTTTGTTTGTACTCCCACCTAGAAACTGTTATCACATTTATGTGGAATTTATTTGCACCACATTACTGAAGTAGTAGCATATTTGGAGAATCACATGGCGATTAGTGTATAAACGCCATCCTAAGGGCATCGCAACTTGACCTGCCTGTATTATCTGCTCACAAAGTGATAGTTTCCAGATTGTATGAGCCCAAACGAGGCTCCTTACCTTAGCGGCAAAAGCATACATTTACTGACCAAACTAATGAACGCCACCAAAGTGGCCGCAACATGCGTGCATTTAATTAAACTCACTGAATGATCTTTTTACAAACCAACCAGCCAGCCTGTATTTACAAGGTCACATTGGTACCCGACTGCTGTGTTAGTTTATAAACTTATTATATTAGTGAGTAAGAACCCAGTCTAGTACAGAAACTCTTTGTGATAGATTATGGCAGTGCTAAAGGCTCCGCTTGAATTATCTACGCTAATTTAATGTGTAGTCAGCCTTGGGCTAATGCAAATATAATGACTGCTTTTCTGTTAATTAATGTTCTAATTTAATGGTGCTCTGCATTGCTATTTTAAGTGTTTTTTCTGCCTGAAATGGGTTTAAGATTACCTGTTAGCTACTTATTCTCAAACCCCTTACTCATAAAATAGGCTGGGGTACTGCATAAGAATTGGAATTGTAGAGTGGTAGAGCTTTTCAACTACTGTAACATACATTGCCTGCCTTGTATTGTTTAGTAACTGTATTTGCTGCCGACTACTCCTTTTATACCACTCTCCCTCATTATACACCCTCTTTCTATGTGTAGCCCAAGCTCTCTCTATCTACCTACTAAAAAACATGCATGAAGTCCTTTTCTTCTGATTATTCCTCAATTACACCTACCTCCATACCTGTAATTTCAAAACTTTAAAATAACCTAACCTTGTGTGTGTCTCCTCTCATTTTACAGTATTTCACTCCAGAAGCTCCCTCCCTGCCTCTAAACTGAAAGGAACACCTCCTGCAAAACCTCCGATATTTCCCTAGATTTTTGCCTGCCAGCCTGAGCCTTTCGAACTACTGTGAGAACTCCCTAACACCATAATTTGTTGAATGTATGTAGACCTAAATCTAGTATTGTAACTACCTATTAATCACTTAAATGTACTTGTCTGCCTCCCTGTGTGAGTGATTCAGCAGCCTACCGCAGACCGACAACTACTCTCCCCCCCTCCAGGTCTTCTATGTTCACGAAGTTTTCGTAATGTCCTAGAAATTTTTATCATAGTGCACCATTAATGAGACCTGCTCCTCTTTCCTGCCTGCTATTTTCCTAGTTAACACTAGGTGGCAGCACCTACCATCCAAACCCAGTAAAACCCTATTCCCAACTTGGCTTCATTTCTTTTGTAACTGACTGTATATCACAATATCCTAGTTAACACTCTCCAAACACTGGAAATAAACCCCCACCCCTCAAAGCACACACTAGTTGTACTACAGCATCAACATTTCCCTTTGTAAATTATTTATCCCTTTATTTTTCTCATAATAACCTGTTTAACCTACCTTCAAATGGCAGTTGCTGATACTTTTTTCCTGTTGATTTTCTCCTTTTGCTCTATCCTGCTCCGTTCGCCATACGGGCTCACTCCGCTCCCCTACCCTACCCCCAAATCTCACCTACCCCCAGTGCACCTACACTTATACTTCCGCAAACCACACCCCCTCATCACCTGCACTACTCAAACACACCATCTACCTAACCTCTCCCACATCCATAAGCACATCAATCTCACCCCCACCCTCTCTCATACATACACCACACCTCACACACCCATACTGCAATGCTTACCTTCCCACAACAAACTCTACTACTATCTGCCCTTCTAGTATCCCTAACCTATATTACCCAACTTAGCCTCCACACTAACACATACTCACCTCTAATCACACACACCACCACCTCAGACCCCCTCAAATATATCCCACTCATATTCACAGATCTCCCCAGAACTCTACTTCTCCAGCCCATCCAATCTTTTCAAACCCTCCTTACTCCCTACACCACCATCTCCTCACCCTACTCTAACTACTGTCTCAAAGAAAAGCCTCCCCCAACAAAAAACATACTTCTCTTTACTCTCTACTTCTCCTCAGACATCTCCACCACATTATCTCACTCTCTATCTCAGGTGACATCCACCCTAACCCAGGCTCAACCCCCACCTTTACCCACCCTAACCCAAGTACAAATCCACACAAACACAAGGCTATCCGCCTCATGACCCTAAATGCACAAAGCCTCTGTAATAAAATCCCCAACCTACATGCCTGGCTCTCTTACAACCAGCCAGACATAACTGCTGTCTCTGAGACCTGGCTCAAACCCTCCATCACAGATAATGAAATCCTCCCCCAGGCTACCATATCATACGCAATGATAGGCCTCATAGAAAAGGAGGAGGCGTAGCAATAATCTACCCCTCCACTCTCACTTTTACTCCATTGACCAACCCCATCCCAACTTTTGCCATTGCAGAAATGACTGTGGGCTTTTTAAAACTTAACAACTACAAATCCATCTGCATTTGCTCCATCTACATCCCACCTGGAGACAATACCAAAAACTCTAGAAGACATCCTCTCTTGGTTTAGCTCAAACATCAAAAATGATACCTACATTCTTGGTGATGTAAATATTAACTGGGCCTCCTTCCTCATTGATACCCCAACTCACTCTGTCAACCTCTACAATTTCACTCAACTAATAGACCTCCCTACCAGGCCAAACAAAGATGGTTCCTCTGGTACCATCTTAGATTGGATACTAACAACACACCCCAACCATATCTCCAAAGCCGGTATAATACCAGACCTCCTAGGCGACCACTTACCAGCCTTCACAGACCGCCTACCCTCCCACATAGAAAAACAATTGAACCACAACAAAAAACAAACCAAGTGAAAACTCCAAAAGGCAACAAAATCCAAAAAGCAAGGAACAGGCTGAATATCGTCAAATAACCCTTTAATTTGTTATTAAAGGGTTATTTGACGATATTCAGCCTGTTCCTTGCTTTTTGGATTTTGTTGCCTTTTGGAGTTTTCACATAGAAAAACAACACATATTCAAGCAATCCCAAAACCTATCTTCCTTCAACCCCAAAATCTTCTCTGAATGCCTCAAGGTTACTAATTGGTCTCCACTGAAAAGCCTTCCACTAGATAACGCTGTCACATATTTTAACCAAACATTCCTTATCTTACTTGATAAACTAGCCCCTTTACAAACCAAACGTATCAAAACTAATTCCTGCTCCTGGCTATCCCAAGAAACAGAACTGATAATGAATCAAAGAAACAAAAAGTGGAAACTGTATCAAAAACAAAAAAACCCAGCACCCTCCAAGAATATAAACATCGTCATAACCTGGCCAAACAATCAAAAACAAAAGATCTCAAAACTACTACAGCAATCTGCAAAACAAACACTCAAGCAATCCAAAGAAATTCTAGACATCCATCTCCTTAATACTCAACCCTGGTAATAATTCCAACCCCTGCCCCAATCCTAACCTCTCAAGTCTTGAAACAGCCACTAACATCAACACATTTTTCATTGATTGCATAGCTAAATTATCCTCCACTTTCCCCAATCCACCCACCAATACCAACCCCTTCCCCTTAAACCCCCTCTCTCAACCCCCTCCTCCACCCTGTTCTCCCTTAAACCTGTCTCCACCAGTACTATAAAAAGGCTACTTCAAAAGCTAAAACTATGCCGCAATGCCCCTGACAACCTTCCAGCAAATTTTCTTCAAATATCAGCCGAATCAATAGCCTATCCCATATCCATCCTCATAAATAGATCCATTCAGGAATCCTATGTACCAACCATCTGGCGTCATGCCTTCATAATTCCTGTCCACAAAGGTGGTAAGAACACAGACACAACCAACTTCAGACCCATAGCTATACTCTCTCCTCTCTCTAAAATTCTAGAGAAAACCATCCACTCCCAGCTCATGCCCTACCTACTCCAGCACAAACTCCTCTCACCCACCCAGCATGGCTTCCGCCCTGGCCACAGCACCATGACAGCCCTCCTTTCCTTCCTTGAAACAGTCAACCTAGTACATGAGAGTGGCAAATATGTATCTTCTTTATTTCTTGACCTCTCAAAGGCATCCGACAGAATCTCCCATTCCCTTCTTCTGTCCCAGCTCTCACACTTGCATCTATCTCCCTCAACCCTTGACTGGTTCTCCAGCTACCTTTCCATGCACCAATGGGCTGTACAATGGAAAGAATCAACCTCCCTTTCTTACCTACACCCACAGGAGTTCCACAAGGATCAATACTTGGCCCTCTCCTCTTCAACTTATTCATTAACAACTTCCACCTCTCCATCCCTAAAGCCTCAATCATCCAATACGCAAATGAATCCACTATCATCTGCTTAGCCTCCTGCCCCTTCAGACTTCTACTCAATACCCAAACAGCCGTCTCCAAAACTGAAACATGGATGCAATCTCATCACCTGGCCCGAAATGCCAACAAAACAAAATTTATGATATTCACTCCCACCTAAACCTCCCAGTTCCACAAGGTCCAATTTTCTATCAAAAGTCACAATAACACCCCTCCAGAAATCGTTCCTAGTACCAAGCTACTTGGCATTACCATCGATGAAAACCTAAAATTCGACTCCCACATTCTCTCGACAATCAAAAAAACTCACCAGAAAATCGATCTCCTCTACAGGCATAACTACTACCTTACTCCATCCTCTCATCATACCCTTGCATCTACCTTCCTTCTCCCCCCTCTCTTGTATGGTGCTCCCCTATTCTCCAACCTACAACTTGGTCTTTGTTCTAAACTCGAAGCCTGTTACAACAAAATCTGCAAATTTGCAACCAATTTTAAGAACTCTTCCCATCACTGTCACTCCCTACATACCCTAAACTGGCTAGAACTGCACAACCACCTAAAGTACCTACAACTTACAACAGCCCACAAAGTCATCTTTAAACCAACAGAATTCCCCTCTCTAGCTGAATCTCTAACACCCTACACACATACCCGCACCCTGAGATCCAAAGGCCAAAACCTCCTACATGTACACAAACCCATCCATCCACCTGGCAAACTACTACTCTCCCATACCATAGCCAAGCTATGGAACAATCTCCCCACACCACTACATAATATACTGTTAGACAAATATGTATTAATGTATATGTTTAGTGCTTATTAGAAGCTAAAAGGGTTAACACATTTTCATTCTATTTTATGTACAGCTTAATTCTGTATGAAATTACAAGATGCTTTCAAACTGCAGTATGCTTTCTGAAATTGCAAGATGCTCTCTGACCTAGTATTTGCTAGCACAGCAAAATTCATGTTTATGCCTTTTGGAAATTAACTGAGAAGCAGGTGATTATCTGCTAGGTCAGGAAAATAATGAATAGAACAATACTATTTTCTATAATGTTACTGAACTTGAACAATCAGCTCTGTTCATGTTATGAGAACATGCACAGCTGCAGAAAAGAAAGATACATCGAACAAAGACTGCTTGAAGAAATGAACTATAATCTGTACTTGCTTTGTGCTCGAGTTAGCCATAGTACCTTGAATGGTAACATTGCATAGTGAGAAGCTGTATCTAACCGGTGGTCATCAAGGCCACGTTGTTTTTCTTAGGAAGTTTTTTTGTAAATTGATATGCCAGCAGAAAATCATGGACAAACAGCTGCTATGAAATAATATTGAAAGAACTTGTGATTTATTACGTCAGCTTGGTAGGCAATGTCTTGTAAGAAATGTATAAGAATAGCTTCACTTCCTGATTCTAGTTAGACAAACTCTGTAGTAGCATGTTTTTGTCTCCTTGCTGCAAGATTAAAGTGCCTTAACCTGAACTTGCCGTGTGCTGATCTTTTTGAAGTTGTTTTTCCTTTGACAGATTGGTCCTTTGGACCGGAAACTCTCGCTTCACTTCAGGTCAGATGGGCCAGGTTGCATGAAACCGTACGGGGAAGAGACCACATCAGTTCTTCTGCTCTGAAAAACCTCCAACTGAATTGTCGTTCAAAAGAGGCCAGCCAATTTTCTGATCTGCGACTGGAGGACGAGTTTTCCATCGAACCTGGTGATCAAGCACGGAGGCTCAGGTAAGGTGAGATTTACCTTTTTTCTGTTTTAGATCAGGGATTTGATTTGAATCATTTGTGAGGGAGATTTATTTTGTACAAGTCAGGGACAGAAAGATTGCAGTCTTGTCATAGATCAGGGAAACAGAATAGGTAAGACAGTTATTCTAGGTAAACTGTGAAACAGAAAAATCTTGGTACCACGTGAAAATAAGAAGGGTTACGTAACATTCTAACAGTCAGAACAATATGGGCAATAAGTGCACAAAAAGTTCCCAAGATCCACCGTTAACTGAAGATGCAAAATATATGCAATTACAGCTTGCCGACAATGTTAGGTACTATACAAAATGGGTTAATAGATATGAATTTGATGGCAAATTAGAAAAATCCTCACTTATTAAACTTGTCAAACAGCTCAAAACTGATGCAAAAGGTCAGGTAAAAACAACATCAATTAGGCATTCCTCAGGCAAACAGGTGGATTGAGGAAGCAAACCGTAGGGAACAAAAAAGTAATAATTCAAAAGCTATGTTCTTAGATAAAGAAGACAATAATTTGGTAATAGCATCAGCCCCTCCACCCACTCCCCTTCCCGCACCAGAATATGAAGCGAGTGGACAAGCTGGTCCACCTCTGCTATACCCAGCTGTCACCGCAAAGCCAAGACCGTATGTCAGAGATCCCATCGAGACTAGGTCTCGAACACGTAACTTGAGGGGATACTGAATTATATCAAATGAACAAAAATTCATGAGCTATGAGTGAAGAAGAGATGTGTCCACTCATAGAAGTACCAAATCCTCAGGCAGGACAGGCAGGGCAGGACCCGACTCTCCTAGTATATAGACTGTGGACACCAGAAGACATCCGGAAAGCCACAGAGGGAATTCCCCATCCAAAAGTTAATTTTAGAAAATTCTTAGAAGACTTACAGGGCATGAGGTTAAGTTATCATTTAAATGGAGAAGTAGAAAAAGTAGTCAGACAAATCACAGGTCCAGATTGGCACATGATTAGTGGCAACAGGAATCCCCGTGACGCAGAACACAAGCCACTCCCACATAGCAACGCAAAACTGGATAACAGAGTGAAAGGTCTAACAGACCGAATCTCTGAGTAATGGAAGCCTAGGGCAGACTGGACTTGCATTAATCAATGCATCCAACAAGAAGGTGAAACTGTTGACAGATATTATGCTAGATTATTAGAATGTTTTAATAACCACTGTGGAATGCAGGTACCTGAAGACCAAACACATGATTCCCCGTATGAGCAGCCGCTAAAGAATGCATTCTTGAAAGGCAGTATTTTGCCTATAAGCAGCTTTATTACAAAGCACATGGTAGACCATCATACAAGTAGATTACAGTCACTACTTGAATATGCTAGACATGCCGAAAGGCATTTTAACACTAAAAATAAAAATAAAGCCCAAGTATTTTCTGTAGAAGATGGAGCAGAAGTTTATGTAGTACAGTCCGGAAAAAAGGGCAAGAAAAGCGATCAGAGGAGTTTGAAGAGAGAAAGGAAAGGGGTGAATGTTTTAAGTGTGGAAAAAAGGGACATTTAGCAAGGGATTGCAAGCAAAACAAGAAGGTAGCCATGGAAGATAAGGAGAGTGAGGACTGACTATATGATAGTCAAGAATCATTAGAAGGGAGTAACCAAGAAAAGACAAATGCAAATGTGATAGAAGGAGTAGAGGATGTGATAGAAGAAATAGAGGAAGTACAAGAAATCACAGATGGTGAAGAAAGTGAAATTGTAGGCTTAGCATTATTGAGCCTAGAGCTCTATTTAGCAGACACGAAACCAGAAGTTACACTTCTGGTAGAGGGGAGGGAAGTTAAATTTCTGTGTGACTCAGGCGCTTCACAGACCCTGATACATCCTTCCAAACTACCAGAAAGTTCAGAATCATTTGATTACATTCTAGTGAAAGCAGCTAATGGACAGCTGTATCAGGAGCCACTCTCCCATAACATAGCAATAACTGACCCTGTTTCAAGGATGACCCAGAAAAGCAAAATTGTTGTCTCTGCAGAATGCCCGGTAAATGTTTTGGGCAGAGATCTTATGCAGATATTTGGCATAGCAGTAGTTCCAACTATGCAGGGTATGGAAGCACAGCGACAAATGGATACTTTTGTGGTGCGACCGGAGGGCAGAACATTTTATTATTACAGCCAGGACTTGGTCACAACTGGTCCAGGGGCAGTAACTGAAGAACTGATGAACATAGCCATCAGTAAGTCCCCCTCCCTTGACACTGATAAACAGCATTTGTTGCACTGTACTCTGTATTATTGTAGCACACCAGGACCTGATAAGGAATATGAGCAAGAACTGTTTAAAAAACATGCAAACAGATTAGTATTACGTAATCTGTACTGGGACACAGAAGGGAACAGTGTAGTTAGCTGTTCATTGCCCCAGGAATTCTTTGCACTCTATAAATCTAATCGATTACCACATGTTAGTTTAACTAAGGACAAGAATGTGAAATGGGCAGACCTAGGAGAAAAAGTCACAAAGTGGGAAAAACAGACAGAGTTAGAATTGTCAGAACAGGGAGTACAGAAGCAGAAGTTAAATTAGATAACACAGACACACCCAGCTGTACACTTGCAGTCTAGCGAGGACAGCTGATTAGCACTCTTACTAGAAGAAGAAGAAAATGCCTTACGGAGCATACCAGAAACTCTCTGGTCAACAGGGAAGTCAGATGTAGGACTAATTCATACAGCAGGACCAGTTACTATTATGCCAAAATCAGCTTTTAGACCACAAAAGAGACAGTATCCCTTAAGAAAAGATGCAGAAGTAGGAATCAAACCTATAATAGCAGCTTTACTTTAGGAAGGAGCACTGGTAGAATCTCCCGAATCACCATGTAACACACCCTTATTTCCAGTCAGGAAAGCAAACGGAGAATGGCATATGGTCCAAGATTTACAAGCTGTAAATGACACAGTAATACTTAGAGCACCTATGGTGCCAGATCCACACACCCTATTGAACGATTTGAAGCCTCAACAGAAGTATTTTTCTGTGGTAGATATTAGCAATGTGTTCTTTTCGATACCGATACACCCTGACAGCCAATATTGGTTTGCATTCACATTTCAGGGGAAAAGGTATACATATACACAACTACCACAGGGGTATTGTGAAAGCCCAACAATATTCACACAAGAAATGACAAGCAACTTGGCGGGATTTAGCCCACCAAGAGGCAGTCAGATTTTACTTTATGTAGACGACATCCTGCTGGCAGCCCCCACCCAGCAAGAATGCAGAGAAGATACCATAGCATTACTACAATTTCTAGCCACTCAAGGACATAAAGTAAACAAAAACAAGTTGCAGCTTTGGAGAAAGCAGGTTAAATACCTGGGATTTGTAATATCCAAAGAAGGCAGAACATTAGATGAAGATAGGAAAATAGAAATTTTACAAGCACCCAAACCGACTACCAAGAAGGAAATGATGTCCTTCCTGGGTACGACTAATTTTTGTCGGAGTTGGATTCCAAATTATGCCTTGGAGTCTGCTCCACTAACCAACTTTATATACAAGAAGCCTATGGCAGCACAAGATTTATTACAATGGACACCAGAAGCAGAATCAGCTTTCTGCAAACTGAAACAATTGATAGCATCCTCATTAGTTTTAGGATTACCAAATTATCATAAACGTTTTTTCCAAACTATAGATTGTAAGCAAGGTTATATGACATCAGTGTTAACACAGCAACATGGGGATAAGCAATGCCCCATAGCTTACTATTCATCACAGCTGGACCCAATGGTGCGATCCCTGCCCCACTGTGTACAAGCAGTAGTTGCAGCTGCAATGGCAGTACAGGCTTCGGCCTCAGTAGTGTTGTTCCACCCTCTCACATTGAGAGTGCCTCATGCAGTCGCAATTATTTTACTGCAAGAAAAAGTAGCATATCTTTCTTCTGCTAGACATCTTTCCTGTATGACTATACTCTTGAGCCAACCTCATATGACAATTGAACAATGTACAACTTTAAATCCATCTACCTTGCTCCCGACCCCTGCGGATGGCACACCACACAGCTGCCTGCAGGAAATTGAGCAAAAGACACTGCCTAGAAAAGATCTAACGGATGTTCCCTTGGATGATGCCGAGGTGACATATTATGTGGATGGCTCATGCAGAAGGGGTCCTACAGGACAGAACCTAGTGGGGTAGGCAGTAGTTTCTGATACTGAGATTTTAGAAGCAAAGTCTTTACCACACAACTTATCTGCACAAGCAGCAGAATTGATTGCCTTGACAAGGACATGTACCTTGGCAAAGGGTAAATGTGTGAACATTTTTACTGACAGCCAGTACGCTTTTTCTACTGTACATGTTTTTGTGCAACAGTGGAAGAATAGAGGAATGATAACATCTACTGGTAAACCGATTAATCATGCGTAGTTTATTTTAGATTTGTTAGAATCTATTCAGTTACCTCAGAAAGTAGCTACAGCTCATACCAAGCAACAGGATAGGATTTCAAAAGGTAATGCGAGAGCTGATACAGCTGTAAAGCAGGCAGCTTCAGCTTCAGAAGTATTTCTTTTGAGTGAGGAATTACAACCTTCTGAGATGTTAGATTTAGAAATGTTGAAAACAATGCAGACACTTACTACAAAAGTAGAAAAACAGAAATGGATAAAATGAGGAGCAATTCTTGAGAAAGGGCTGTACATCTCCAAAGAAGGAAAACCGATTTTGTCGTCTAATTTGTTTAGATATGCAGCTTTGTTGATCCATGGGCAATGCCATGTCTGAACAGGGGGGATGGTACAGTTAGCGAACGGAGTGTTCACAGCGTATGGATTTACAAACTACACAAAAAATTTTTGTGCAGCATGCCATGTTTGTAACAAACATCATGCACAAGGGGCATTGAAGCCTAAGCAAGGGAGTTTCCCAACACCACCGTACCTGTTCTATACTATCTGTATGGATTTCATAGAAGTGAACAAATGCGAAAATAAGATGTATTGTCTTGTCATTATAAATATGTTTTCCAAATGGGTGGAAGCTTTTCCGACCAAAAATCCAGATGCAGCTACTGTTGCAAAAGTCCTGGTTAAAGAAATTATTCCTAGATTTGGCATACCAGAAAAGATCTACAGTGACAATGGCACACACTTTGTAAATCAAACTATACAACAGTTGAGCCGATATTTCAGAATTTCCTTAAAGAACCATTGTGCATACCACCCACAATCCGCAGGATTAGTAGAGAGGCATAATGGGGTTTTGAAAAACAAACTTAGGAAATTAATTAGTGAGACACAAAACAACTGGGTGCACTGCCTGCCTCTGGCATTGTTGAGCATGAGAACTGTTCCGAATGCAAAGGGGTTAACTCCTTTTGAAAAATTATATGGGAGGACATACTATATACCTCAATGGAAACCTCTCATGCTTGCAGACCAGGAGGCCGACAGTTCACTTGCAGAATATATGAGATGACTTTTAAGTAATAAACAACTTTTGCAGTTAAATTCTGTTTCAGATAAAGAACAAACCAGACCATCTGAAGCAGCAGTAGTCCCAGGCACGTGGGTCTGGGTGAAAGTCATCAACAGGAAGAACTGGACCTCACCGAAGTGGGAAGGGCCATACCAAGTGCTACTGTCAACACCCACTGCAGTCAAGATCGCAGAGCGCACGTCCTGGATTCATCTGACACACTGTAAATTGGTTAAAAACTTTGAACTGAACAAAAAACTTGTTACTGTTTCACAAAAACAAAATGACCAGATATGGAGCAAATAGAAATACAGAACAACCTCAGAAGTATCGCATGATCATTCTGTTAACCATACTGATAACATTAATCTTTTTGCTGTGGCCTTTCCTTTTTCCAGCCACACGAGCTGAACTGAATAAACGAGATGCATTACTCATAGACTGGCATCCAAACTTTAACACTTACCAAGCAATCAAATATGTGTATGCTGAAACTTTTAATGTTTCGAATTGCTGGATTTGCACAGCTATACCAACAGCATACAGGGGATTGTTAATGACTGCTGTCCCCCTAGGGGTCAATGAGACCTGGGAAAATTGGATTTTTGACACTACAACTGTGAAATCACAAGACAAAATAGCATTGTACCTGCCTGTTACACAAAAGGGAATTGTATGCTTTTACAAAAATGATACTGTTCAGGTGGGTTGGAGCAATTGTAATGTGACCGTTCCTTACAAATGTTATATCAAAGCTAATAATGCAGGTTATATTTGTGATACAAACTATGACTCATATTTTGAATTAATGCACAAAACGGTTGAGGAAGTACAATGTAATACTGTTCTTTTTAAACAACTATCTATAATTGATAAGAAAATGTTTCATGCAGGGCAAGTATATATTAATACTAAAGTAGAGAATTGTTATTTTGTGTGGTGGAAGAAGGCATACAAATGGTTACCTGAGAATTGGTCCGGCAGTTGTTTTTTGGGTTACCTGGTTCCGGCCATACAACACACTGCAGTTTTGCCTCAGGTAAAAGTTTGAAATGTCAGAGAGGTCACCAAAAAACCTGGAAATCCAATCAAGAGACCTGATAATCCAGTGGGACGAATCGAAGCAGGCTGGAGAAACCATAACTCCGTAAAAAACAAAGATAAACTGACACAGATGGACTTGAGTGACACTATTATATCATGGGCAGGTATAGCCCCTGCATATGGTGCAGTAAAATTGATTTGGGAGCTGAGTAAACTGTCCAAACTTCTCGAAGTAAAGAGCAATGCAACTTTTTCTGCTCTCGAATTAGTAACCGATGAACTGAATGCTATGAGAACTGTGGTGCTTCAAAACCGCATGGCTCTCGACTTCACCCTAGCAGCGAAAGGTGGTACGTGCGCTTTAATAAAAGAGGAGTGCTGTTTGTATATTCCTGACAACCAGCATGAGATAAATGACCATCTTGAGGTGATTCAGCAAGTGTCGGCCAGGACCAAACAAGGCCCAAACCCACTGACAGATTTTTTTCTAGAATTTGTTTGGGGGATGGGGTAGCATCCTAATGACCATCCTGATTGCTATTTGTGTGGGATTACTCCTGTTAGGAGTGTGTATTTGTTGTGGTATTCCCTGCATGAAAAGATTGATCAAAGATTTTATAGACATGTCAGTTTCTGAGACTTTGTATCAAAGTACTGAAATTGAAGAACTGTTGAAAAGTGAAACACTTTTCTTAAGTCTAAACTGAATGACTCTCTTAACTGCAAATTCTGAACAGAAAGAGGTTAGGAGAAGAAGCCACTGTTTATGCTTTTGAAAATAGAATAAAAAGTATTAACAGGGGGGAAATGTTAGAAAAATATGTATTAATGTATATGTTTAGTACTTATTAGAAGCAAAAAGGGTTAACACATCTTCATTCTATTTTATGTACAGCTTAATTCTGTATGAAATTACAAGATGCTTTTCAAACTGCAGTATGCTTTCTGAAATTGCAAGATGCTCTCTGACCTAGTATTTGCTAGCACAGCAAAATGCATGTTTATGCCTTTTGGAAATTAACTGAGAAGCAGGTGATTATCTGCTAGGTCAGGAAAATAATGAATAGAAGAATACTATTTTCTATAATGTTACTGAACCTGAACAATCAGCTCTGTTCGTGTTATGAGAACATGCACAGCTGCAGAAAAGAAAGATACATCAAACAAAGACTGCTTGAAGAAATGAACTATAATCTGTACTTGCTTTGTGCTCGAATTAGCCATAGTACCTTGAATGGTAACATTGCATAGTAAGAAGCTGTATCTGACCGGTGGTCAGCAAGGCCACGTTGTTTTTCTTAGGAAGTTTTTTTGGAAACTCGATATGCCAGCAGAAAATCATGGACAAACAGCTGCTATGAAATAATATTGAAAGAACTTGTGATTTATTATGTCAGCTTGGTAGGCAATGTCTTGTAAGAAATGTATAAGAATAGCTTCACTTCCTGATTCTAGTTAGACAAACTCTGTAGTAGCACGTTTTTGTCTCCTTGCTGCAAGATTAAAGTGCCTTAACCTGAACCTGCCGTGTGTTGATCTTTTTGAAGTTATTTTTCCTTTGACATATACCTAACCAGAACAACTTCAAATCCATGCTTCTCTCCCATCTCTCCTCCAAATGGGAATGTCCTTCACATGCTCCCACCTAAAACACATGCTCCCACCTAAAACACCCACAATACGAACTTCACACCTAAAATCATCGCTTCTTTGCCAACTTTAGCAAACCTCATACATCTTTCCAAAAATCTTTTGCATCCATGCCTCTGGCCTACCTTACTCATAGTCTCAAGCTGACAAGCTCTAAATTGCAAACCAGTGTTCTTATATTACTTGAAAAACTGTTACTCCTGTACAGACTAATATTGACTCATGCTACTCACTTTATCTATTATAAATGTGGCAACTCTCTGTAATTCTGCCTTTGTAAATTTACAACTGTTTGAACTTACATCATATAATGATGCATATTATGTATATTTAGATATAGTATAATGATGTAAACCTACATACTTTATATTATGTACTGGAGCTTTTCTCCTCGGGTCTCCACTGAAAATGGGCCACAAGCCAAGCTGGACTAACCCGTTTAACAAACAAACAATAAATAAATAAATAAATAATAAATAAATAAATTACTGCATTATCCTAGATATAGCTGCATCCTACTAGCATTCTTTTGAACTGCCCTGCATGATTTGTACTTAAATGGCTATTTGCAATGATTAGCAGTGTTTTGATTATTTCCTTTACCTGTCACTGTTCAGCTAATCAGTTTGCATCTCTGTCTAGAACTGTGTAGATGTATCTAACATATAACCTGAACCTGCATATTTTTTAGACTTAGCAACTGTAGTATTCCTAAGTACATGTTACCATTTTAGTAAGTGTATGCATCTTTTTGGACTTGGCTTCTGTAGTATTCCTGAGTGCAAAGTTATCTGTTTTGTAAGTGTATATGTTAAAGTGCTTTTTACCATGGTATTTTTTATGTTGCTACCTTAACTGTATTTGCTCTATACTGATACACTGCTGGTATTACATTTAATTGTTACGTTTCTTTCTCTAACCTACTTAGCTTTCAAAATCCTTCCTGCATTATGACTGAGAACCTACTTGCCTGGTTAATAAGGACTCCCTTCTAATTAATCCTTCTATCTCAACTGCATCCCTAAGATTCTTTCATCCTAAACTCAAAGTTCCTCCTGCCAAAGGATTCACGGAAGTATGTTTTGACCTCACAACCAAACTGTTTACTGCATTGTTCTTTTATTAAGTTTGAATTCTCTAGTGTCTGTATAAGACTCGAGCCTAAACCAGGAACACAGCAGCCAGACCCTGTTTTCCCCTATGTAGTAACTCCTCTCTTCCTTTGTAACTAAGAACTGAGTTACCTCTTACTTGCCCTTCTCTACCCTACCAACTCACATAAATCTACCTTCTGATCACTAGGTGACACCCTTCACTTGCTTGTGTCATATCCCTTATTCCCCTCTCCAGTATCAAAACCCTCACTGCTGTTTACTTTCAATCTCCCCTTTTACACCTCCTCTCTGTATCTGACTGTTTTAGTACTTACCCCTCTATTAGCTACATTCCCCTTTCCCCTCACCACTATCCCCTGTAACTTAACTATTGTAGTAGTTTCCCCACTCACCTGGAATTCCTAGAGCTGCTCTACTATCTCTTACTGCTGATTGTCTCTGTGATTCTCATCCTTTACTTGCTCTAACCCGCTCTGTTCGCCCTGCGGGCTCACTACGGTCCCCTACCCTACCTACAATTCCCATCCACCTCCAGTGGTTCTAAACTTATAACTCTCTAACCAGTCTCCCATTTTAGCTCACCAACCACACTCTACCCCCTCCTCTCTTGCTCAACCACTACCCATCCACCTATATCTTTAAAACACACACAAATTCTTTCTACTCCTCCTATCTGCTTTTACACTTCTACTTCCCAATTTTTCTTCCATATACAATCCTATCACTATGCCTCCACCTCTAACCTCAAATTATTTAAAACATATCCTCCTTTTTTTTACATTTTCTTTACCTTATTCTACTTTACCTTCTAACCTCATATGAACAACGTCGACTCAAAGAACCATACATTTTCACTCAGCATACTAACTCACCTTCCCAAAACACATTCCATCCATTCTCAAACATTATGTCTTCTCCCAACTACCTTCTTGCAAAATTTCAAAGAAAATTCCACATTTCTTACACTGATCACATATACAGAAAATCTTTACACATCTTCACCAAACCCTCTAACCTAAAAATAAGATTACTTCTCTCCCTTCTAGCAGGTGACATTCATCCCAACCCTGTCCCAAATAGCACTGCTACTATAAACCCCTCTGTCCTCCACCCTCATACTCAAACTTATCCTTCAAACCCCCAAACTCCCTCTCTATAGTTCACCTTAACATTGTAGCATTAATAATAAAATTGCCCACCTCCATGCACTGCTAGACAGACACTCATTTGACATTCTTTGCCTGTCTGAAACCTGGCTCAAGCCAACAACCCAAAACAGGGAGATTACTCCCCCTGGCTATAACATGTTCAGACTAGATCACAAAGCCAAAAAGGGTGGTGGGATAACAATTCATTATAAAACTGGATTGCAAATTATTGTCATTAATGAAAAACCTCCTTCTGTAAGAAATGCCTAAATCCTTATCTTCAAACTCCAGCTTAATTCCCACAAATCCATATATATAATCTGCACCTACCTCCCCAATGGAAATAATATTAGTACCCTAGAAGAGATCCTTAGCGGGCTCGCTATTCAATTCCCACAAGAAACCATAGTCCTGGGCGATGTCAATATAGACTGGAAAACCTGCACCTCTCTGCACCCCCCCTTCTAAATCTTCATGGTTTTTCTCAAACCATTCATGACCCAACTAGAACTAACAAATCTAACAACAAAGAAAGCATATTGGATTGGATTCTGATAAATAGTCACCAACATACTTATACAGTAGGGACACTACCAGATGATTTAAGTAACCATGCTCTTCCTTACCTAATCAGACATAAAACTGCTACCCCTAACCTAACTAAATACAAAATGGTCAGAACAAATAAAAACTTTAACCCTGAAAGCTTCCTAGCAGAACTCAATCCTTGCAACTGGTCCCCTCTTAAACTACTGCCTCTGGATGATGCTGTAGCTTACTTCAACTCCAAATTCCTTTCTATTCTAGACTCTCATGCTCCCTTAAGATCTATTAGAATTAGCTCAATACCTGCACCTTGGCCCTCAAAAGATACACAGCATAAAATTATCCTGAAAAATAAACTCTGGACCAAGTACCGTAGCACTAAAGATCCCATTGACCAACTTAACTTTAGGCAAATCAGAAACGTCACCAAAAAAGAGGTCCTTCTAGATAAAAGAAACTACTACTGCCATTTACAACAAACTAACCAACAAAATCCACAAAAGTTCAAGGCAAGAATAAATAGTCTCTTAAAACCTGGCCACTCTGACACCCCTTGCCCCATAGGCACTTTCGAAAACAACCCCAAACAAACTGCTGATGCCTTCAATACATTCTTTACTGAAACTGCCCGTTCTCTAGAAAATCAATTATCCCCCGATATCACCTCTCAGTCCACATCCCCTTACTCTGCTATTCCCACATTTCAACTGCAGCCAGTACCTACATCACTTATCTATTCTCTTCTTCACAAACTTAAAGCCTCCTCTCCATCTGCTGACCTTCTACCTGCTCAGTATCTAAAAACTGCAGCCAAACCACTAGCCTGTCCCATTTCCATTCTGATTAACAGAACCATTGTTGAGGGCTATATTTCTTCTGTCTGGAAAATTTCACATATCATTCCCCTGCATAAACGTAGAAATTAAACAGAACTCTCAAACTACTGAGCCATAGCCCTACTCTCCCCCCTGGCTAAAACCATGGAAAAATGGATACAAAAACAACTTCTTAATCACCTGTTGAATAACAACCTACTTGCTGACTGTCAGCATGGCTTCAGAGTCCAGACCTTTCCACAGCACCACTTCAGCCCTCCTTTCCTTTACTGACTGTATCAACAAAAATCAAAATAATAATATCCTTACCTCTGCTCTCTTTATTGACCTATCCAAAGCCTTCGATATGGTCAATCACCAGATACTGTTAAATTTACTTAAAACATTCTCACTAGACTCAAGAGCTATAATGTGGTTCCACTCCTATCTTCATAACAGACAACAGGCAGTGCTCTGGCAAATAACTTTTCCAACCATCTGCCCATTACCCTCGGAGTACCACAAGGTTCTATACTTGGCCCCCTTCTGTTTTCTGTTTTAATTAACGATCTTCATACCAGTATTTCCTCTGCAACCTGTATACAATATGCTGATGATTCTACTTTGATTTGTTCTGCTTCATCCCCCTCTGAACTATACTCTATCACCCAACAGACTTTCCAAACTGTTAAAACTTGGTTCCTAAAATGATACTTAATCCTAAACCCCAAGAAAACCAAACTGTTACTGTTCTCCCCCACCCTCTCCTCTCAACCTCTCTGTCTTGTCTAGTAATGGCACTAACATATCACCTGACCCCACTACCAGGCTCCTCGAAGTAGAGATAGACAATAACCTATGCTTTGACTATCACATCAACAACACTATACAATTAGTTAACAGAAAACTAGGCTCCCTGCATAGAATTAAACCATTCCTTACTCCACTTACCAGAACTTCCATTGCCCATACCCATCTGATTTCTTCCCTCCTTTATGCCTCCCCTATTTACACATACCTGTCTAAATCTAACCGCTGCAAACTGGCTGTTGCCTATAACAGTATTGCCAGATTTGCTTCTGGCTCTACTTTTAGAACCCACCACTGCATAAACTTAAAGCAATTAGGATGGCTTGAGCTGCAAAATCTGATCTTATATCACCAGCTCTCCTTAGCCCATAAAATCCTCTACAAACCCACTAACACCCCTATACTCATCTCCTTTATCACTCCTTACTGCAACCTTAAAAGCCTACATTACTCTAACAAACTTCTTATATCAACTTGCAAATCCAATAACTTGGCAGGCAAATCCTTGTTCTCAAACACAATAGGTAAAGCCTGGAACTCTCTTCCTGACAACCTCACAGTTATCTCTTCTCTTCCCTGTTTCAAATCCCAACTCAGAACTCACCTCAAAACTCACTGGCTCTGCCCCTGCACTAACCCTGACTAGCTTTTAATGTGCTGCTAGTACTTTCTGTTCTCCTTCATACAAATCTTACACTAAATCTTTTCTACTGTCATGCTTAATTTGTATACCCTTAGTCTGTAATTAATTTGTAATCATTGCTTCTGTAAGAACATGCTAATGCTAATACTATTGTATATTTTTTTCTCAATGAACTAAATTTGTAAATTCTCATATTAATGTCTGTATCTGGAGCTTTTCTCCCAGGGCCTCTGCTGAAAACGGACATATATCCACTTGGACCAGCCCGGTAAACAAATGTAAAATAAAAATAAAATAAAATATTTGCTCTCCATGGGACTGAATTGCTGACAGTAGTATACACTTCTGAAGTATGTATTTGCCTTATCATAGTGTTGTTTTTAGATGATGCCATCATCATTATATGATCTGGTTAACATATTCTGTTATGAGAGTTGTATGCAAAATCTGGATGTACTATTTCCTATTGTGTTTCTGATGTGCAGGTGTATTTTAAGAGACAGCTTGGCAAACTATATGCAAACAGCTGTCAGTGATGCGTGTACCAGAAATTAGACTTATGCAGCTGTTTGCAGGGATGTTATGTACATTACACACTTAAACTGTCACAAACAGATGCACACATTTTTTGTGATCATATTTGCGTGTTCTTATTTGTAAAGAATTACTATCCAAATTAATATAAGTATAAACAAAATAAAGAGACAAACTGGTAATTTAAAATGAACAACATGTTACAACTTTAGCACAAGGATATGTAATTGAGCCTCTTCCATCTATTAGAGGTCTCATAGGTGGATCAAGTGTGTCTTTATGCACTTTGGGGATTCCAAACATGACTGGGGTTCTAGGCCAAGGTAATGTCATGTAATTAAAGGTGTCTATATCTATCATTGACTCAATGAATAAGTTGTTAAAGTAACCTTTTATATGGCTATATGCTGTATTTACTTCATTCAGTGAAGCTTTTGAATATGCTTCACTAAGTAACAAAATTTGTATTATTTTATTGTAATCAGCTTGGTCGAATATAGCCACCCCCCCACCTTTGTCGGGCTTGACTACTCTAACTTGTGATGTTCTTAACAATTGCAACATTGATTTCTCATCTATGGTAACATTAGACTTCATATTGGATAGGTAAAGTGTGTTTTCACTTAAGGTTAATGTTTTAAACCAATTGACTTGAATATATATGAAATATGAATTATATATGTTTAAATATGTTTAAATACTAAACTAAATAAATTAATTGGTTATTTTAATATATATTTTGTACTTGAAGTGAGGGGGAATTCCGTTGGTTATAAGTTAAGAAATGTTTTTACTTGAGATTTACATTTAGTTAGTTTGTAAGAGGAATTAGTTTGATTTATTTTATTTGATTCATGTGTTGCCTCGTATTGTGATGTATTTAACATCAGCTGACTGCTGATCATGTGATTTGTGTATCTGCTACTTAAACTTGTAAGGTATTCTGTGAGTATTAATCTGAAGAAGTTGCCATAACACGGCAATGAAAAGCACTTTATTTATTAAACAGCACTTGTCTCTCTTTTGTGCCTTGCCGAGTCTCTTGGATACTTTGTTCATTTTAATATAAGTATAAGACAATCTGAATGTGTATTGTCATTATAAAGATGTACATGTTATGTAACAATGCATTTTTTATATTTATTTCTGTAGTGTAATTGATATTTGGAAACAAGTAGTGAGATACCAAGTTTCAAGTGCAGTGGTGCAGGTAACACATGACTAAGTGTAAATATGTGGTCAGTCATTAAAAAGTGCCTTCCCTTTGGTTGTGTTTTTACATGGACTTTAATAGAATGAAGACTTACTTGACAGTAAACATGAGTAGCGCATGTTAATATGCACTTTTTATAGCACACTGCCAAGCAGCTGGTATGCTCAACCGATGGCCCAGTGTTTGCATATGAGAGATACACATATAAGGAATTTAGTTGAACTTGAGAAGTACTTATCCATACTGGCTTTGGTGGACACAGCTAACAGATACTATGGTGTCCATAACTACTTCCTATTGGTTGTGTGGTGTCATACATTGTATAACCTTACAAAATATGTATCCTGCTTTCCACACTTGCTTATAGTTAAGCAACAAGCAAATGAGGGTCTCTGTTTAATTAGTAAAACTATAAAAGTTGTATTGGTTCACTTTCCTCCACACAAATAAGTTAAGTGGAGAGGCATGGCAGTCAGCATTTTGGACAGTACTGAGTTGAAGAAGTGCACTGACTACCTAGCTGACATGTAGCAGCAGGTATGAAATCTTATTTTGAGTACAGATGATACAGGGTTTGAATCCAGTTTTATCTTATCTAAACAATCCTATCTTGATTTATGATTTACTGTTGAGTTGACTGGTAAGACAAGTTTTATTTGAATTTATATATTTTTTATCACTTTTTTTCAACGATTATTGGAAGGAAGGGCTAACTTGTAGACAAGAATATTTACTTTGATTTATATTTTGTTGTTTTACCTTTGTTTTTCACTGTTGGTTGTTAGAAAGGGATAGGTTTTCGACAGGCAAGCTGTAGCCATCACAAGGGGCCTAGCCAGCTATAAATTCACACACACACTGCAGACACAACTGTCCAGAGCCTATCTAAACAATGCTATCTTGGTTTGGGATTTATTGATATTTACTCTTAAAAGGGTGACTGCGAGCGATATTGAGGTGTAAAGGAATTGCAGCTTTTGTCTGAATTTTTGAACTTATATGGTCAGAGCAACAACTTTACTGTATTTACTCTGGTATTTAGTTGAACATTGCTTGTGTGTTTTTTTTGTCATAGAAGTTGATTTAAGTTCTCTTTGAATTCTGTGGTTACTGATTTTGTTTATTTTCTTTTATATTTTTTATTCATTTGAAGTTCAATATGGATTCCTTAAATGAGTTTGCTATTACTGATTTGCTAAACCACAAATATCTTGTACAGTCTAATAAATGCTATGCATATTTAAAGGTAACACCTGATAATACTGGTAATCTGTGTTCTCCATGTCAGAGGCTGGATAATTTGCTTATCATTATTAGAAGTAAATCTAGACTTACAGATGATGATTACACTTCTTTAATTGGCACAGCTTGGAGAACCATCACATATATTAACAACTGGAATGGTGAGATAAACAATATTTGGTAAAGAGCAAATAGAACACATTTAGGAAAGGATGTGTCTATTGTCTGTAAAGATCATTCAACCCTATGAAACAAAATGATGCCCCTGACAACTTTGGAATTCTGGATGCAAGTATTCAGAAATCTGAGGCTTCAGAGTAAATAGAAGGAAACAAGAAAGTGAAAGAAAGGAAGTTCACAACAAACAAGGAAGAAAAAGAAACTGATAAATGTCTGTAAAGTAAAGAGAATGTGTACTAAAAAGACACTGCTTTCTTATGTAACACACAGATTATAGGGAATTATATCATTGTTTAAACTGAAAACCTTCAGTCTACAGAAAAAAAGCATAATTTGTCCAAAAGAGAAGGTACAGAAAAGATAAAAGGGGCAAGTGAAGAGGAAGAAATCAAAACTAAACATGGAAGGACTGAAGAGCATTACTGTAGGAAAAAAAGAAAAGAAAGATGTTAACTAGATGTCTGAAGCTGTGGATGTACAAAGCCAGCTGGATGAGAACTGTATGCTTGCAAATTTAATGCACAAAGAAAACTGGGATTAATAAGACTAATGGTGATGAAGACTATTCCTTTGTAACAATTAATAGCCCAGATGTTAGTGTACTAGAAGTTGAAGATTCTTGAGATCTGGTCAGAAAAAGAAGCCTTGTAATTGTAGATTCAATTATTACAAGAACTGATACTTGCATTTGCAGAGAAGATAATGAACATTGAATAGTTTTATGCTTACCAGGAGCAAAAATAGAAGATGCGAGACAGGTCTTTGAATGCTTTAACATAAGGAAATTCGGATCTGTTTTTATTCATGATGGTAAAAATGATCTCATCTGCAAGGACTGTCTGACTGTTAGTAGGGTACTTACAGCCCTCTTAGATAATATAGCTTGTACAGTTGTTAGGACATATTTTTCACCAATCACGTATAGAAAGGATAGTGAGGTCACTGTGAATGAAAACTTTTTTTGGTAAATCCCTACATGGAAAAAATGTCCTATTTTAAAAAAAATGGAAATGTGTAGAGCATCCAAGCTTAGTTTTGGTCACACGTGTTTAGACAGGATGGTGTGCATTTGTCAAGATCAGGGAAGAGAATTTTTGCAGCAGATATTTTGCAATATTTGACAAACACTAGGCAGGATTTTTGACAGGTCGAAAATAAACATTTCATAGATAGCAATATCTGATGCATTTTTGATTGTTTTTAATGCTGGGAACATTAATAATAAAGTTTTTTTATTGGAAAATTTGCCATGTTCCCGCAAGATTGATTCTGTTATTGTTTGTGAAACCTGCTTAAGAACGACTGGAAACTAATTTGTCAGGGTACACATGTTTTTATTGTAACAGACATTCTAATAAAAAATCGAGTGGAGATGTTATGATAGGGATTAAAGATAGTTATGAGACCTGTGATTATTACATGTTCAGTGATTATTACATGTTCAGAGATAACACCAACACTATAGACTGTGTAACTGTGAGAATAAAGACAATTCATGAACATATAACCATTGCTGGAGTGACCACCGAAGTCAAGTGCTGATGGCCTTAAAGAATTCATACATTTCTTGCATGAAACACAGGAGGGAAGAATAATATTAGCTGGGGACTTAAATACTTAAATTTGCCAGAAAAATACAGGGATAATATTGATTCAACATTATTAATGAAATTATTCACAACATATGTTTAGGAATAGCAATTGTTTCAGACTGTAAAAAAAAAAAAAAAAAAAAAAAAAAAAAAACACTACCAGACATTTTGTTTGTGTTCCTGAAGAAATTACTGTTACTATAAGTAAAGTTTTCACAGTTGATTTGCAGTGATCATGGGGTTATAAAGGTTAACTTGTTGTTAGATAATTCTGCCAAAGTGAAATCTAAACCAATGCACAGAAGGTTAATTATAGATTATATGGAAGCAAAACAGTCACTGTGTAAAACTAACTGTAGTGATGTGTTCACTGGAAAAAACTGCAGATGGAATGTGAAAAGTTTTGAAAGAGAAATTGTTTGAGTGCAAAATATCAAAAAAATGTTTAATATCAGGAGAAGACCTACAGCATCAGGGGGATATATGTCCATATGAACAAGATATCTGATTAAGATGGGAGACAAAAAAAATAAGAAATAGAAGAGAGGTCGAACTACAACTTTGAAAACTGAAATAAACAAGCTGGACAAATAGATTAAGCATAGTCTGAGACAAGATCTAGGAAAATTTGAAGAAAATGTATATAAAGATATTGAGCATAATGGGGAAGCTTTTTATAAATACATAAAATGTGGAAAGAGCAAAGACATACAAATTGTAAACTGTATGCAGATTCCAAAATATATTATCAGACACAACAGGTCATTGATGTATTTACAAAATCTTATGCAAAATAGTTTGGCTCCACAAAGAAGGTAATATGTTGTCATAGTGACATCCAGTTAACCTCAGATACTGGAATCAAATTAGATTATATTGAAAAAGAACTGCACAAACCGGATCATAGCAAAGCATAGGGAAAGGACAGAATTAGTAATAATGACCTGAGAAAACTTCAGTAAGAACTTGCAGTACCCTTATATCTGTTATTTACTAGGACATATAAATATGGTGAGATTCCTCAAGATTGGAGACATGCTCATATTAAACCTAGCTTGAAAAAAAAGGGGAGTAGGACAAACCCAGAATCATACAGACCATTAGGTCTACTTTCATGTTGTGGAAAAATAACAGAGAAGTTAATATTGGATAAGTTATTGTCAGAACTGGATAGGTTGGGACTTGAAACCATATATCAGCATGCATATTTTGAAAATAGATCTATTACCACCTGCAACATGATGGTCTATAACAATATAATAATAGCTTCTTCTTCTTCTTTTGGCTTTTCCTGGTTAGGGGTCACCACAGCAGAACTCTCGTCCGCTAATGATTGGCAGTGGATTTTTTACAGTGCCAAGTTGCCAGCCTGACGCCCAACCTTCATAAAAAGCACGCCCATTCACACATGCACCTACCTGCATGTCTTTAATGTCACTCGACCGTGGGGAGGACATGCAGACTCCACACAGAAGGCGCTCCAGCCGAGAATCGAGTGGGAGAATCTCTTGCTGTGAGGTGAAAACTGCTGCACCTCCGCAGTCTAACAATATAATAACAGCTATGAAAGAAAAATTGTACTGTGATGTAATTTATATAGATTTAACTTCAGCATTTGACAGGGTCGTGTACAAAACACTGATCAATAAATTAGAACAACTAGGTACTCTTGATAAGATGGATAGCTGCATGGTTTACAAATAGAATATGGCAAGTTTCATACAGCAACTGGACAGGTGAAATTCTTGGTTACAGTCAGAGTGTTCCCCAGGGCTCTGTCTTAGGTCCTTACTTGTTTAGGTTGTATCTTTCAGACCTAACTTTTTCATCTGAGGTGTTCTACAGTCTATATGCAGATGACCTGAAATTGGGTAAACTGATTACATATGTTACAGATAAGGCATGTCTGCAAAAGAACTTGACTAAATTGACCATTTAGGTACTGATGAATAATATGCTGATAAATGCATCAAAAACTAAGCATATAAGATTTGTGAGAAGTAAATTAAATGGTAAATATTTAATACAAAAAAGTATAAAGTGTATAGTATGAAGCAAGGCAGATGAATCGTATAATCACTTTATTTTTAAACAAATAATGATTTGAGAATGCCCTCAAACCGTACCTACAAGCATGCCCAATTAGATAAGATTTGTTGTTTTTTTGTATTTTTATTCAATAGTTTTATTTCCATATTTTTTTAACATATCTTTTGGATGTTTTTATGTTAGGGTGATTATCTTGCATTGCTCTGTGTCATTGTTTGTCAATAATAATGTATTTTTACATTGCATTTCACTATTCATGGTGGTTTTAAGTTGATTGGATGATTGGATGATGTAATAGATGAAGTTTGACTATTAAAGGTTTAAGCATTGTGATTTTAAATGGTCTGATGAAGCACCTTAGAGTTGGGTGTGAAAGCACTTACCAATTAAGTGTTTATATGATTCATCTGCCTTGCTTCGTCCTATACACTTTATGCTTTTTTGATTGGCTCTGGGAGTTTATCTGTGTTTTAGGACGTTTATCCACTGAGGTTTACCATTTTGTTTACTTTTTAGTTGTTGAATATTTAATACAACACACAGTGATTGAATCTGCAGACTCATTTAAGGACCTGGGTGTATGGGTAGATCCAGTTATGAGGTTTTTCTAATCACATCAACCAAATGGTTAATGGTAGTTATAGAACTATAGCTTGTACAAAACAATGTATAAAGTCTAAGAAGTCAGAATTGATGAAGTCATTGTTACTTACATTAGACCTAAACTTGAGTATGGAATAACAATGTGGAAACCTTAAAAAAAACAAGCATGAGTAAACTGGAAACAGTATAGCAGAAATATCACAAGGGCATCCATGGATGTGAAACTTTAAGTTATTATGAAAGACTAAAATATCTGAACTTGCACAGTGTCTCTTATAAATATATACGAGGAGATCTTAGTCAGGTATATATGGCATTTAGAGACAACTACCTCTGGAAATGGTTAGGGTTATCAAAATTAGTAGAGAATCATTAGACAACCAATGTATAAGATTATACAGGAAGGAGAAGTGTACTAACTGGTTCTCTGAGAGAGTAGCTGATGCATGGAACAGACTATCAAATTACATTAAAGAAAGTACTGGTTAAGATATTTTTAAGAACAGCCTAGACACTTATTAAGGGAACAAGTGTTTTGGTATATTGGCAAGCTAGAAGGGCATTAATGCCCTTGCTTGAAATATTTGTTTGTATGTATGTATGTATGTATGCATCTAATATTTTTACATATGTATTGATGATGTCATTAAATAATTGCATGTGATAATTATTGGAAATCTTAGAGAGAATGACTACAATGAAGTACTATATAAAAGCAGACAGTACTCAAGAGATTTATGTCAACAGTACACATATGCAGTTGCATATTTATACAGTTGTCAGTCTAAACAAATATTTTATATGAAAATTTTAATATGAGCAGCTTTATTTTGCTTTAACTGTGTGTTCCCTTAGTGTGGTGAGTTTCACCAGCATTGTGTGGAAGGTACCCACACCATGCCATAGGACGTGAAGAGCCATTCACCATCACTCAGCATTGGTGCTCAATGTCATACTACACGCAAACGCAGAGGACAAAAAGTGAAAGGCTTCATTGGGGAATTCTTAATTATGTGTGTGGTGCATGATTCTATTTTTTGTCTAGATTAATGGTGTGAAAATGACATAAATAGGAAAGTGGCGAAATGGGAAAGAACCACAGCTATCTACATCTTCAAGAGTTTAAAATAAATATATATATATATATATCTATATATCTATATATATCTATATATCTATCTATATACACACACACACGTATATATATATATATATACATATATATATATATATATATATACATATATATATATATATATATATATATATATAGATATATATATATATATACATATATATATATATATATATATATATATATATATATATATATATATATATATATATATATATATATATATATATATATATATAGATCTTGTAGCCCAGGCATGTATGACTATAGCCCTGAATAGCATTCTGCCATGGACCAGAATGATACCACAGTACAAGGACAAAATGATTGACTTCAACAATTGGCTTAACTTCTGGTGTCATTCTAAGGTGATCCAGTATCTGACTGCGTGGGACGACATGGTCGACAAACCATGAAGCTTTGCCAGAAATGGCCTGCACCTATTGCCCCTGGTATTCTGGATACTGGCTAAGGCTTTTGCGACCCCTATAGTGCCTTTTCTAGGCAAGGTTCAAATGACAAATTCACCACCATAAAAGGAACAAGCAAGTAAAAACTGAGGATAATGCTACTCAAAGCTAGAAGTCTAACTCTCAAAATGCACTCACTTGAGGCACTCTTTAAAATAGAGAACATAGATATCTGTGCAGTGACTGAGACCTGGTTCAATGCTCCAGAGAGCACCCCTGCACCACCAGGCTATAACTCATACCAGACTTTTCGGCCATGTAACCTGGACCAGAACACCAAAGGCGGAGGTGTGTCCATATTCATTAAGGATATCCACACCTCCAAGGTAGTTGCTCAGCATAATGCATCCAAGGTTATGCAAGTGCAACTAACTCTGGGCAAAACTGCAATCTAAATTGTAGCTTGCTACAGATCCTCCAGCATGCCCCAGGATTCCACTCCTCTTTTCTTGATATACTGGAAAATATTAGGGTTCAACCAAACAGCTTAATAATTTACAATTTGAACTACCCCACCATTAACTGGGAAAGCTACTCATGTACCAATTACTTCACTCAACGCTTTCTGGAATTCATAAATTCCAATGCCCTGGATCAACCTATCCATACCCCCACCAGGGGCAACAGTATCATAGACCTAGTCATTACCAACAAGAGTGACCGATGTTCCACACCTGAAGTCAACTCCTTGTTGGGCCAATCCGACCATAAGCTAATCACCCTAGATATCCACATCCTGCCCCCACCCTCCATTAAGGAAACCACAGTAAAATATTTCCCCAAAGCCAGATTCATGCTTCTTAACACAGAAGTGGTGAACTTCATGACACCCATGCAGATGGACAATACAGTTATGACTGCTAAATGCTACACGAATGCACTCTATAAGCACTTACACGAGTGCATGGATCGTGCTATGCCAAACAGAACCAAGACACTATCCTCCAAAAAAGGAAGCCAATCTGGTGGTCCACTGCCATAAACAAACTGTACAACAAATGGAAGAAACTCTTGCAAAAGAGAGTAAAATCCCATGAGTGTAGGAGCTCCCTGATCAGCCTCAGTAAGAAGCTGAGATCCCTTATAAGATCCTCCAAAGCTAGGTATGAAAACAAAATCACCACTGATTCTAAGGACAACCACAAAGCATTATATAGCTATGTCAAGAATCTCAATGGCAACACCCAGATCAGCTCTAAGTTACAGCACAATGGCATGAAAATTACAGAACCAACTGATATTGTCAACATCCTGGCAGACAGGTTCAGTGCTAACTTTACCCTCCTCTCAACCCCTAAAGGGCCCATTTCTATACAGGAAGAATGCAGAGTCCCTGTAATCAGAACTATGCAGGTAAAAGCTGCACTCTGTAAAGCCAAAACTACAGCATCCATGGGACTGGACAACATCCCAGGCTGCATTTTAGACGAACTTCAGAATGAACTGGCTCCCCACCTAAGCACCATGTTCAATCATACCCTCACATCAGACTTTGTGCCCACTGAATGGCGCACAGCAACAGTTATCCCACTCCACAAAGGTGGAGCCACCACTGACCCCAGGAACTATCACTCTATTAGCCTGATGAGCCTGGTCTACAAGGCCATGAAATGTATCATCATGGAACTCATGAACAAAGACATTGGTAACCTCCAAACTTTGGACCCCACTCAGTTCGGGTTTTGAAATGCAGATCATGCCTCCTGAACCTGCTTGACTTCTTTGAGGCAGTCACCAAAGCCGTAGATGAGGGCAAGGTGATCTACACAGCCTATCTTGACCTAGCTAAGGCTTTTGACACCATCCCCCCATTCTAGAATTATAGCTAAACTCACTAAACTTAATATAAATCCCTACATCACAAGTTGGGTTGCCAACTGGCTCACTGACAGAACCCACACTGCAAAAGTTGCAGACTCCAAATCTGACTTCAAAGCAGTGGCAAATGGAGTACCACAGGGTTCAGTCCTAGGACTTCTCCTGTTTGGAATCTACTTCTCTGAAGTACAGGCTAATACAGAAGGCCTCTGGCTAATGAAGTTCACAAATGACTGCAAACTAGAAGCCATAGCCGAGTCTCCAAATGATGTGGACATCCTACAGAAGGGCCTCACTGAGACAGATGCCTGGTATCCAAGCCATGGCCTCAAGCTCAATGCCAAAAAGTGCATTGTCATCCCCTTTGGTAAAAACTCGGTACACATGAACTACCACATAGGCAGCAGTCTACTTAACCCTGAATGTGTAATAAGAGACCTTGGGACCCAGGTGGACAGTAGTCTTTCCTTTGATAATCACATCACCACAGTAGACAGGATGTCCTTTTATGTGGCACACCTCATCACAAAAGGGTTCTCATCCAGGAAAAAAGAGGTCATTGTTCCCCTCTACTCAACACTCATTAGACCCATTATAGAGTACAATGCCCCTCTTGAAATGTACATCACAAGACATCTGCAGCAACTGGAAAGGCCACAGAAGTACATCACAAAGAGGATTACTGACCTCAAACAGATGCCCTACACTGACCGTCTCAAAAAACTCCAGCTTTACTCTGTAGCATATTGCCTACTCAGAGGTGGTCTCTGCCTAACATATAAAGCTATGTCAAACCCAGAGCTGTTGGACATGCTACACCTAAAGAAATCCCAATCCCTCCGAGCTACATGCTCTGGGGACCTAAACCTTGTCACCACAATAAACAGGACATGATGGAGGGATAGATTCATGTCCCAGAGACTTCCCATACTCTGGAACAAGCTACCCATCTATGTCAATCAAAGTTCCTCATTAGCACTCTTCAAGAAAAATATTGATGAATGGATGGGACGTAAGAAATACACCCCAGGGATCACTTCTGTGGCTCTGCTCAACAGTGGCACAGGAAAATAACTTTCTTGGGTGGCGTAAGCCAGGGAACCTTGTTGGCTAGGCTTACATAGGGGATAACAATGCACATTTTGGAATTTAGTTTGAGGCTATGGTTTTGGCACCACGTGTCTGTATCCGTAAGACCATTTTGAAGGACGTCTACATCAGTGGGAGTCTTGATTATGGCACCCAGTTTGCAGTCGTCTGTGAACTTTGTAAGCCATAGTCCCTCTGTGTTTGCTTGTACCTCAGAGAAATAGATACTGAACAGGAAGGGTCCCAGAACTGAGCCCTGTGGTACACCACTAGTCACAGGTTTGGAGTCTGATCTAGTGTTTCCTATTCTCATTGAACGGGTTCTATCCGTGAGCCAGTTAGCAACCCATCTTGTAATGTAGATGTTTAAATTTAGGTTGGTGAGTTTGTCTATAATTCCCGAGTGGGGAATGGTATTGAAGGACTTTGCAAAATCAAGATATGCTGTGTGAACCACCTTTCCCTCATCTATTGCTTTAGTGACCATTTTGAAGAAGTCAGCCAGATTTAGGAGACATGACCTTCCCTTTATGAACCCAAACTGGGTGGGGTCTAGGGTTTGTAGGTTACCAATGTCATTGTTTATGAGTTCCATGATGATGTGCTCCATGGCCTTGCAGACAAGACTCATCAGGCTGATGGGGCAGTAATTCCCAGGGTCAGTGGTTGCACCTCCTTTATGGAGTGGGATAACTGTTGCCATGCGCCACTCTGTGGGCACATAGCCTGAGGTGAGGCTGTGGTTAAACATGGTATTAAGGTGAGGGGTTAATTAATTTTGAAGCTGATGTAGCATGCAGCCTGGTATGCTGTCTGGTCTCATGGATGCTGTGTTTCTTGCCTTGGAGAGTGCAGATTTCACCTGAGTGTCTGTTCTTTTAGTGTCAGCACAATCTTCTGGTATGGATATGAGCTCTTTGGGGGAGAGGATGGGGTGAAGTTTGCACTGAACCTATCTGCCAATATATTGGCGATATCAGTTGGTTCCATGGATTTTGAACCATTATGTAGCTCAGAGCAGATCTGAGAGTTACTATTAAGGTTTTTGACATAGCTAAAAAATGCTCTGTGATTGTATTTGGTGTCTGTTGTGATTTTTCTTTCAAAGCTCACCTTAGAGTTTTTTTATGAGGGTTCTTAGCTTTTTGCTAAGGTTGGTCAGGGAGCACCTCCATTCCTGAGTTTTTACTTTTTTTGCATTTCTTACTTCTATTATAGAGCTTGTTTATGACTGGGGTCCTGTTTCCTCTTTTTGGAGGAGTGGGTCTTGATCTTGTTTGGGATAGCATGGTCCATGCACTCATGTAGGTGCTTGTAGAGTGCTTTTGTGTAGGATATAGCAGATTCAGTCATATTGACATTCTGCATGGGAGTAATGAAGTTTGCCACCTCTGTCTTGAGTAGCATAAAGTTCGCTTTGGAGAAGTTTTTAACCATGGTTCATTTTGGGACAGAGTTTGGGGGTGGTATGTGGATATCTAGGGTGATGAGTTTATGGTCAGATCTGACCAATCAGGAATTTACCCCAGGTGTGGAGCATTTGCCCCCCCATGTTGGTGATGACCAGGTCAAGTATATTTTTACCTCTTGTGGGGGTGTTTACAAGCTGGTCCAGGCCATTTGAGTTAATGTATTCCAGGAAGTGCTGAGCAAAGGTATTTGTACTTTCGTAGTTTTCAAAATTGATGTTTGGGTAATTGAAATCACCTAGTATAAGGGTGTTTGGTTGGACTCTCATGTTTTCCAGTACCTCGAGGAAAGCGGAGTGAGTGTCCTGGGGCTGGGAAGGTGATCTGTAGCAAGCTACAATCTGCATTGCAGTTTTGCCCATTGTCAGTTGCACTTGGATGATCTCTGAGACATCATACTTTGCAACTAGTCTGGAGGTGAGGTTATCCTTGATGAATATGGATACGCCTCCTCCCTTTTTATTTCGGTCCGAGTTTTGTGGCTGAAATGTGTGGTATGAGTTGTAGCCTGGAATCACTGGGGTACTTCCTTGAACCTTGAACCAGTCTCAGTTACTGCACAAATATTGATGTTCTCCATGTTGAGGAGTGCCTCGAGAGAGTTTATTTTGAGGTTTAAACTCCTAGTGTTTAGCAGCATGACCCTCAGTTTATTATCGCTAGTACTTGTTACGGCGGTGCATTTGTTTTTTGAACCCTGCCTAAAAAAGGCACTATGGGAGTGGCAAGAGCCTTTGCCAGTATCCTGAATCCCAGGGGTGACAGGTGTAAGCCATCTCTGATGAAGCATCGAGGCTTGTTGAGCATGTCATCCCAGGCAGACAGATACTGGATCCCCTTTGAATGACACCAAAAACGTAGCCAATTGTTGAAATGTATCATTTTTTTCCTTGTACTGTGGTATCATACTTGGTGAGGGTAAGATGCTACTCAGGGCTAGGGTCATACCTGCATTGATTGCATAATCAGAGACCTCTTCTACATCCCTTTTCCTGTAGTCCAGGGAGGTACATCTCAGGTCATTCACACCAACATGGACAATGACAGAGTCATATTTGTACTTGTTGTGGACTGACCTGAGTGTGTGGGTAATGTGGTGGATTCTGGCACTCGACAGGCAACTGACAGTAACTTTCTCTTTATCCAGGCTGGTGAGAGGGACATCGGTGTGCCTGACTATGGAGTCACCTACTACAAGTGTGTTAGGTATGGTGTTTTGCCTTAGGGGCTGTGGTTGTGCGGCACACTGTTTTTTGTGGTTATGTGATGACTGTGTTTGTGGGTGTAGGTTGCTTGCATGTCTGCTTTGGAGGTCTCTGTTGTTTCCACAGATTTTTATTTAGAGCCTCTGAATATGTCTTTTTTTTATCGATGTGTGGGGCTACAGTTGCATGTATGGTGGGTCTATGTGTAGTAAGTGGTGCGCTGCAGGTTGGTACCTTCTAATCTTGACTGTTAGTACCAGTCGTGACTGGAGAGAGCTTTGTCTCAAGTTTAGCTATGTAAATGCATCTCTCGCAGATTTTGGTGTCTTGTGGTAGGAGGAGAGGGTTTTCTGTGTACATGAGGCAGTTGTGACATTGCCTCAGGATGCCCGAATTCATCAGGTGCACAGGAGAACACACTGGGAGCTGATTTTTGGACATGCCTGAATGGGTCATTGTTATTTACCCAGTGGGGAGAGTAACTGGACTGTTCCCTACAAAACAACTATACAAAATATCTTCCAGGCAAGGGAGTTCACGGACCACATGAGAGTGTTTATTAAGCGCTTTTCTTCATTCACGATGGAATAACTTCTTCAGATAAATCCCAAAAACAAGTCAATGTATTTATACAAAGTTCTTACTCAATCAAACAATCAACTTAATTGACAAATTAATAAATTAGTTAATAGTAACACTATTAAAGGTAGTGTATACTTTTCATGTAGTCCTACAGCTCAACTACAGAAATCTTACTAAATTACATAAAATATATCCACATAAAAATACTTGCTGTGTATACATACAAAAGTACATTTGTTTACATAAAAAGTTTTTTGACATATCATTATAAAATATTACAAGAAAGAATTTTACATAAAAAAGTAACATAGACACAAGCTATCTAAAAAATAAGTACCACCAAAAGGTAGTAAACATGGATCCAAATAAATAAAAACAATTTTTCTAGTCTATCTATTCAGACTTCTAAGTTTTAGAAGGCATGTAATATTGCAATGCTCATTGAGCCCTGGTTCAAGAAAAGCATTGGTCCTAATTTGCCACGAAAGTTCACATTCTTCTAGTAATAAGTTAAAAGGTCCTCTTCTATTATCTAGTTGTACTTGGTCTAACCCTATAAATTTGAACTGGTGGTTTGGGAAGGATACAGTATGTTTTGCCAAGGCATTTTCAATTTTCAATTTAGAAATTGCATTAATATGTTCGTAGATTCTATCACAAAGACGTCTTTCTGTCTTCCCAATATAGAAACATGTACAATTTGAACATAATGCAGCATACACCACAGATTTAGAGTTACAATTCAATCTGTGATTAAGTTTGTATATTTTGTTGTTAATTGTATGCTTACTGCCTGTTTTTATATGTTTACAAATATTGCAACTTCCGCAACCAAAAGTTCCTTTTTCTTTACCTTTGTCTCTTATTGATCTAATTTCTAATAATGTTTTAAGATTTTTCCCTTTTCTAAAAGTTATTTTAGGTATATCACAAAATATAGTTGCACACTTTTTGTCTTGCAATAATATAGCCCAGTTTTTATACAAAATCTTTCTTATAATATGGCTTTCAAGGCTGAATGTCGTAATATATCTACTACAAGAGTTGTTTCTAGGTGTTTGTTCACTCTGAATAGCTATACTATCACTATTAAGGTCACACACATCAATATTAAGTGACCTAATATCTATACTAGTATCTAAATAACTATAGGATTCAGTTGTTACTGACTCTTCAGAACCGAATGTACACGTTCTCTCTCTCAAGATGGGCAAAATGACCCCATTTCCTCTCTTCCTATTAACTTCATCAAATATATTGTTAAGAAACCTCTTGGGGTATCCTCTATGCATAAACATGTCTTCTAGTAGTTTGCATTCACTGATGAAGTCACTATCTCGAGTGACCATACGGGCTGCTCTAATTGCCTGGCCTTTTACTATAGCCTTTTTCTGTGATTGTGGATGTAAACTCGTGTAATGCAGGTATGAATTACAGAACGTGCTCTTCCTGTGTATTTTAGCAAAAAATTGTTTGCTATCCAGGTCTTTAACTAAAGTAATATCTAAATAATTAATACTAACATCCTGAAAGTCAAAGGTGAATTTAAGGAAGTTAGTAGTATTATTCAAGTAATCAATCAGTTTGGTTGCTGTATCTTTATTGCCATGGAACAGGATAAATATATCATCCAAGAAACGTGTATAGTATTTTATATTGGATGTATATTCTTCTTTGTTCAATAAAAAGTATCCCTCCCAGTAAGCCATGACTATATTCGCAAAGCTAGCCCCTACCGGGGAACCCATAGCTACTCCGCATTTCTGCAAGTACAATTCATTGTTAAACAGGAAGTAGTTGTTAGTTAAAATTATGTCCAATAGTGATGTAACTAAATATACCTCGTTACTGGGGGCTCCTTTTTTGACTAAAAAGATGTTAACCCATTCAAGACCTTCATCGTGTGGGATTGAGGTATATAGATCCACCACATCGATTGTAAGGAAGTTGTATTCATCAGTATATTCAAGTTCATTGATTCTGCTGAGGAAGGCCCATGAGTCCTTACAAACTTGTAATTCTGTTGTCAAATATTTTTTTAAAATGTTATCCACAAGTTTTGCACTTGCATATGTGATGGAATTCCGCCCATCAATGAGTGGTCTGAATGGTGGGTTTGATACATTTTTGTGTACTTTTGGTGTTGCAAATAAGACAGGTATTTTAGGCCACTCTATTTTTATATAGTTGTACATATCAATATCAATATAGCCTTCTATAAAAAGATTGCTAAAGTAGCTTTTAATGCGGCTATATGCTGTGTTAACTTCATTTACACTGACTTTTAAGTAAGTTTCATTATCTAGCAAGGCAAATACCCTGTCAATGTAATCATATTGATCAAATAAGGTAAGCCCCCCACCCTTATTAGGTTTTATAGCTCTCACATTCAATGATTTAAACAATTTAAGGGAAGCATTTTCATCAGAGGTAACATTACATAAACTGGTATTTTTATAAAACAAGTTGTTATCAGCATTAGCTAAAGTCCTTAAATCCAGTTCCATTATAGTTTCAAACAGTTGTAAAGCTGGATGCAACGGAGGGTTATAGTCACTAGAAATATTATAAGCAGAGGTAGAATGTTCTAAGTTACCTAGAAGTAAGTTCAAATTGAGCTTCCTTACAAACAATTTCAAGTCTTTGATGTTCTGGACCAAATCCATATGTCGGTTAAGTAGAAAAGTATTCCCGTTTGAGAGTAATTCAACAAAAAAAGGGTCTACTTCAAGGCAAAAGTAATTGTAAATATGAAAGTCTCCAGCTTTATTAGTAATAATTCCTGGTGATTCTGTTCTATTTACTACCTCCTCGGTCTGTTGAAAAAACGCTTGTTGTTTTTTTGGTTCTGCTGGTTGTAGTTGTTAATATTACTTTTAGGAATAGCCCCTTGTCGGGCATAGTCCATACTATCAGTAGGGTTACTGTAATTACGGTTATCATCAGGTCTCTCTCTATTTCCCCTTAGTCGGTTAGCCCATGTGTTTCTGTTAGAATCTTGATGAACTACACAGTTTTGGTTGGAATAAGGCCATTCATTAGTTGAAATAGCCTCTTCATTGTCAGTCTCAACTGAAGGCTCATTGTCAATAGTTAGAATAAGATGGCTAGTCTGTGACAATGGTGGTTTAGGGTAGGCAGTTCCATTTTCATATGCTAACCGGTCCCTGGTCATTTTTTTACTTTTATTTAACCTGAGTTTCTCTAGTAATTGGTCAATCATGACAAATGATCTATCGTACTCATATTTATAACGAGAAAAATCTGGATGACCAAGTATTTGTATATTAAGTTCTGTAACTTCCTTAGAAAGGTCAGTGACTTGAAAGCTATAATGTTTGGCCATCAGTTGTAATAAAGCAATCCCTTGCATGTCAAAGAATGCTAAAAGTTCATTGTGAAACAAGGAATTTGCTACTAGTCCTGTAGGATAAACATGGTAGCGTAGTCCTTTAGGGACAAGTTTCTCTTTAATACATTCGTTGAAGTAATTAATCTCTAGTTGCAATTTCTTGATTTTAACCATTTTAGCATCTTGAAGTTTCAGTTTGTTAGTCAAAGATGGAGAACTAACCTGTGTCTCGTTAGCATCTTTGGCCGAAGGTCCCATAATGTTCGAATGCTTAATTTTCAATTTGCTAGTATCCAAAATCCATTTCTCGAACCCGGGGACTCCAATAAGCCCTCTGACGCCTTCACGGTCAAAAGTTATAGAGGTTCCACCCCCAGGGCAGTTGCAATCAAGTAGAGAGTTAGGACCATTTCTCGTGTCGTTGATAGCCTGGTTATCACAGTTTAACCCTTCGCTTATCGTGGGGGTTACAGGAGAACGTTGTCCTGGTGTGATGCCAGAGGTAGAATTGTTACTGCTTTCTGAGTGAGCTGTAGCAGTGATGTTATATGAATCAAATTTGGCAGCTAACGTATCCACACATTGTGAAAGAGCAATAATAAGGGCAGTGAGACAAAACAACTGTTGGTGATCAAGTACAATAGTTTGTTAGTGCTTCTGTCTCTTTTTGGGGCAAGTGCTAGTCTAAAAAGGGCTGATTTGAGTGTTGAATCTAGAAGAACTGGCTAGTACTAAGGGAAAAACTGAAGAGTAGATTCAGTGGCACCGGGAATAGTTTAACCCTAACTAACTGCCACTGCGCTTTGTGCAAAACCATGCAAATGCGTTTTTTATATCAGAAACATTAAAGAGATAGAAATTAGCCCAAAATGGCCAATAGAACTACAGTTTCTGTGCAGAAACCACTTCTCCAAGGACAGGTAGCCTGTTCAGAGCTCGCCACTCTCACTGGCGAACAAAAAAACTTCCTTTTTGCCCAAGTAAGGTATGACCAACACAGAAGCTTAAACACAGTCCAGGTATCAGCAGGTATCTGAAACTGGACTTTCTGGATTAGTAAAGCGGGAAAATAGCAAGAGTTTTTTAGTTTTTGTTTTTGTTTTTTTCAGGAAGACTGTAGAAATAGATGAAAAAACAACTTTTACAGTGCAGTAATGGCTGTTGTACGTGAGTGGGAAGCCAGAGACAATTAAAAAATACACTTTACAACAAAAATTACTTATTAAACATGCGGGCACAAATAAATGCAATGTTCAATATAAAATGAGCATTTTGAGAAGCAATAAACACCAGAAGACAAGTGTTTAGTCGGAAGTAAACAATCAAGAAAATAAAAAATGGTACTTAAACACTCCAAAGTCTCCTCTTTTGTCTCTCTGGCATTATAGGTCTCTGCATGACACCTGGGCATTATCTGCTGAGCTTATACACTGTCATTACAATTGGTATTGTTAAATTGGTTACATTACAGACTTCTATCACATTCCATGGAAATGTAAAACACTTATATTGTCAGTGACACAGGCATATTATGCTTCTGAGATGTCCCATAGACACCACCAGGGAAGTTCTGGGCACAGTAAGAGGTGACTAGCAATCATATATAATTGACTTTTGTGCTGTAAATGTGTACACATTTTGTGACAATTGTGTGCAAAGCATTTATAACAAGTTTATTATGTGTTATTCCTTAGATTGGATGAACTGTCATTTTTCCATTGTTTTGGGAGTGGAGGAGCCAGCTACTATGTGTGTGTTGCCACAGCAAAAGTTGTGCTTCAAGAGTTTTGTTCATGCAGTCGTGCAGTCTTTCTGTTATTTCCATGGTAAACAGTACAGTATTCCATTGGTATTCCTTGTTTTGGACAAAACTTTGGTTTGTGTGTGATATGGTACAAACACAACAACCTTGTATTACACACATTATACTTAGTTACATCATCAGGTAATATTATGCATAGATTTGCATTCATTTGTGTTCTTAGACATTTATTGTCATATTCCCTGTTCAGCACTTACCTTGATAGTCCAGCTGTTTCAAGTGTTTTAATTCAGGGCTGTGTCTGTGTGATGCTACTGTAAACAACCATAACATGAGTATGTAATGGTTCTGAGTGTTGCCTGGCATCAGTGTTACTGTATTTATATATATAAGATGCATAGTTTACCCCTTAGGTAATGATCATGTGTGCTCTCAGTTGCCTCTTGACCAGGGTGAGGGCATATTTTGCATGCCTATGTCTGTCTAAACCCACAGCATCTGGTGGTACCCCCTATGACTCCTCACCTGCGTGTGACTGTGATAACCTTGTCATTGGCAGTGGGATGCATGCCTCTTCTCTTTGGTGTTCCTGTTGCAGCTGTTTTCAAAGAATTATACTGTGTAGTATGATACACACAGTGAAAATGTCACCACAGGTACAGAGATTGTACTGCAGATTTCCCATTGATGTACCTAGGCACTGGAACCATAACTTCAGCAGCCCAAACACACACTGTGATATTTCTTGGCCGATCATGTGCCTCATTATAGTGTTCTTTGGTGGGTAGGTTTGCGTTTCTGATAGGTGTCATCAGCCATGGCTCCAGTGCATACCCTGCATCTCCCAGTAAATGACTCTGAGGTATATCACCCCTTGAAAGCCTGTGATTTAGTTGGGAGTTGTGTCTGATATGTGAATGATGGTAATTTCCAGAGCTGTCAGCAGTCACATTCAGGATGATTCCAACAGCATTACACATGACCTGGCAGTTAATGGAATGGAAGCCCTTTCTGTTTATGTACACCCTTCCTGTTCTCCAGTTGGTGCTTTGAATTCAATATGCATGCAAATCACACCTAAATCGTCAAGGAAGTATGGTACAGTGTAGAAATCCTGCATAGCTGCCACTCTGTCTTCGACTGTATGGGGAAACTGTATATAAGCATTCGCCTATTGTAGCATGGTATTCAGAAAATGATGAAAGATCCTGGATGCTGATGTCTCTGACACCCCTGACATATCACTTGTTGGCCTTTGAAACATTCCTGTAGTTAATATTCTAAGTGTTACACATATGTTGGTCTACACCAGTATTGGTTCTCCTCAGTGTGCCCTTGCTGTCAGTTGTGGACAACAGAGGTTGCAGAGTTCCTGTGGTGTATCTGTACCCCCTTGTAGCACTCTAAAATTCCACATCATGCAAACCATGAAAAGTTAAATGGGTTCTGTATACTCTTCTCCTTCTTGGTTAAGGTCTACTAACAGCAGCAGCAGAGAGTCAGGCTTGTTGCACATACACATGTATAAGAATAACTGTAGCTCCTAACATTGTTTCTGTGTACAGAGGTTTCAGTGGCTAAATTCCAATAGGTTTTAGAATTTGCAGGGAAAACCTACTCTAAGTCTACATGATTGCAATATAGCTTGTTGAATAGCTCCTCCATCTTGGATTGGTTAATTAGCATACAGTTTAGCTGCTTATGCTGTAATTAGCATGCCATAATGTTTACCATGTGTCTGCGGCTTTACACACTGTGTAGAGCCAAAATGGTGCACAAACATTGCGCGTTATGCCAAGACTAAGCAAACTATGTTGTCTTTATTGAATCTACAGCATTGTTTATTTACATTAACTTCCAGTAGAAACATATAATTTAGAACTTAGCAGTTCATAGTTTTAGTACTGAAATAAATGATGTATTGCCATTAGGAATAGGGTAATATGTTTATTTTTTGTCACTTTTTTACTTTCCTAATAGTGTCAAGAATACCTTAAAATTTAAGTTGAAGATAGAAGTATAGCTAACAGGTTAGCCACATTACAGTTATGTATACACACAGACAATACTGATTATGCGACAAACATGTATATGCAGTGGCAGCTTGTGCTAGTGGATGGCAGGACTACAGCCAACCCAGCTGAAAACCAAAATTAAAAAAATCCTGGAACTCATGCATGCATGTGAGGAAACTGGAATCCGGACTGCTGTTTAACCAGTCCAGATTCGGAAGAAGGCAGCGATCTTACAGATGCCCTAGAAAGCCTATGCGGTTACAACCGCATACATGTAGGGTAGGTGTGTGCATTTGTGTTGTTGTGTTTGTGGGTGTTTTGTTGGTTTTTTATAGTGTGCTGAAGAAGGTGTATGCATGTTTGTTTGTGTGGTGGAGGGTGTATTTAACAGTCATGATTTTGAATTTCATGCTTTTGGGGTTTCGGTATTGTGAATGTTTGGCTTTACATTCTCGAGATATGGAAATTCGAGATTTCAGTATTTTGGCATTATAAAGTGAATATATATATATATATATATATATATATATATATATATATATATATATATATATATATATATATATATATATATATATATATATATATATATACTGTATGTAACTGTTACCTTCCAGTAGATACCCGCACTTTAACAATTGCCATCCATTTATCCCGAAAAAAAAAAAAACAGTATTAGTGAAGAGGTTGGGATGTGCTGCAAAGTATGTGCTATTTCTTGGTAAGAGAATAATATCAAGAAAGTGTTTAGCAAATAATAGACTGAAATAAACAACATGGATTTCTTGTGGTTAATGTTATTATTGCATGACTCTAAATTCCCTAGTATTAGAAACAATATGATTAAGAAATGAAAATGTTTAATGAATATTTAGAATTGCAAGATTGTGGTAGGGGATAGTCATTAGTTTATATAAGAATGGCAAGAATTTAAACAATTGCTTTCAAAATATGGTTTATGTAAAAGGCTCACAAATTAAGAAAGAAAAGGATAGACTAAAAACTGTGAAAGGTTTTAGAAAGGATTTTTTTTGAATCTATTGATTTGTAAGTGTTTCTTTCACATAGATTGTATTGTTTAGGAAGCAAAAAGTGTAATATGAATGTAACTTAGACATTTCTTTACTGTGTAGATCACATGCTATTTAATTGGAGTTATTTAACCAACAGATTGATTGAGATTCTTAGCTCTGATGAAGTCCTATGGAGAGATTCATAAAGGATGAAACCTTTTAGCTTGATTTGTCTGTTTGGAATAAAACTGTATTGTCAAACCAACCTTTTGTCTGGATTTGTCTTCTGAGTGATGAGCAGTGAAGTCAACAGCATTTCATTTGGTTCATTGCTTTTTTCTTTGCACTAAATTTTCATTATTTGGTCTTTAGTGGTGTAATTTTCCCTTAATATGTGTGTTTTATGTCACCTTCCACTATAACTTCTTCTGAAGCCTCACTCGATAATGTACTGTCTGAAGAGTATCAGTTAGGCATACATGGGTCTAAGTCCATGTAGGTCTACCTTTTATCTGCTGAAAAATAATGTGCATCATGTCTTAATGAATTATAATGCATATATGAAATAAGTATGAACATAGTTCATAGGTTTATAGGTTCATAGGTGGTTACTAGGCTATTGGCCCTAGGGCATTTTTAAGCCTAGTCATGTTATACACCTGTTCCTTTATTGACCAAGTTGTATGATCTGTATTTGCAGCATGAGGTTGTGATCAGACCCAATTGCCCTTATCCAAGAGGAACATAGGTGACAGTCCTGGGGTAAATTTACAGTCTCCCATCCAGTTGTCTAAGTCACCCTTAAATAAGGTCATTGAGGATCTCTGTTTTATGTGAATTGGGAGTTTGTTCCAGAGGAGTGGCAATCTCTGGGAAACATAGCTGTTTCTCCATCATGTTCTGTTAATGTCACAGGCTAGGTTAAGATCCCTAGAGTGAGTGAATCTTGTCCCATTTGACTTGTGGATATGTAGCATTTCCATTAGGGCTGGGTCCGAGACTACTCTGTAGGCCAGGCAGAAGTCACGTCTCAGCAGACTATAACATACAGAGTATTGATATGTAACAGTTTGGAATTTATGAGAACATTGTTATTTCAGTAGGGGAAGGTTTCAATCCCCTGATTGTTGTATACTCTTTATCAGTGTTCAGTTTTCTGTCTTCATCAGTGTTGGAACTTTTCCTCAAAATCTGTGTCTTCAAACCCCTTCACAAAAAGTTCTTCTGTGGATTCCCTTGCTAATGCATTGGTCTAGAAAGTGTCAGTTAGGCAGACAGGGGTACACATCCATAAAAGTTTACCTTGTAGCAGTCTGCCAAGCAATCTGTACCATACATTAATAATATACCATGTCAATTTGAAATAAGATAAGCATAATACCAGTATGTGAAGGCTTCCATGGCTCATACTAGTCATCTGACTTCTGTGGTAATGCTTGCATCAACTACTATGTTCTGTAGCTCCTATAACTACATAGATAGGGGTTCTAATCTCAAAACAATCAAGTTGTGTGTGTGATGGTGGGTCTATAGCATTATTGGAAGATTAATTTAGTTATTCTAAAGGGGTCCGATACTTGTCAGCCTGGGAGGACATGGTTGATAGGCCAGAGATGGTTTACAACTGTCACCACTAGGTTTACAGATACTGGCCAAAACATTATCCACCCCAAAAGTGCCATTTTTAGGCATAATCCTTCCAACATAGCAAAAGCTACCCAAGGCAAGATAAAGGTGTTACTATTCAATGCTAGGAGTCTCAACAAGAACAAGAAACTGCACTCTCTAGACATGCTCGTCACTCTGGAGAATGCTGATGTCCATGCAGTTACTGAAACATGGCAAAAAGCCATGGAAAGCACTCTAGCTGTTCATGGCTATGATACATTTCATACATTCTGACCACCCACTGAACATAAAAGAGTAAAAGGCAGAGGTGTATCTATGTAAAGGATAAGACCACCTCAAGGCTGGTCAAACAGTATGACATTCTTGAGCTACTCTATGTCCAATTAACCATGGCAAATCCATTACCATATTCTTGTTAGCCAATGGTCCCCAAACATAAACCATGAAACCCATGCATCATACCTGACGTTATTAGAATCACTCACCATCCAGCCCAATACCAGTCTCATGGGTGATTTTAACTACCCCTCCATTAACTGGGAGGCATACATGACCAGAAACATGCAAGCCAAAATACTTGCTGACCTTGTAACCACAAATGCTCTGGAGCAGCTAGTCTGCACCCCCAATATGGGTGCAAATATTCTAGATCTGGTACTCACAAATATGGGTGAGCACTGCAACCCCCAACTGTAATGTCTTTACTGGTAAGCTCAGATCACAAAGTGGTCCCCCTTGAAATAAAGGTAATATTAGACCCCCCCACCTAACCTCAAAAACTTTAAGTGATAGCATAGCTAGTTTCCAAGCTTCCCCAAACCTAGAAAACACAGAAGCCTATTCAAAGACATACAAAAAAGCCCTGTATCACCATATGAACAACGGCAAAGAAACAGCAGCTCTGCACTGAAATAAGCCCAGGTCAAATCACAAAACAACCCTCTCTGGTGGACAACAGACTGCACAAAGAAAGAAAGAAAATCCTGTTGAGAAGTAAGAGGAATGTGCACTACATAACAAAAAGTCCCACATTAGTCTAAACAAGAAAACGAGTGAACTAGTCAAACGTGTGAAACCAGACTTTGAAGCAAAAATATCTTCCAAAGCTAAGGAAAACCATAAGGCATTTTTCAGTTATGTCCGCAATTTTAAGGGCAGTACCCAACAATGTGGAAAATTAGTTCTGGGTGGTAATAACGATACTCAGCCAGAAAATATAGCAAATCTGCTGGCTGATAAATTCAGCTCAAATTTCACCTTGCTACCACCACCATTTCTCCCCAAAGACATATCCCTCACTACTCTCCCTCAATTATCTCTAAAGAACAGGTTGCCACTGTACTCTCTAAAGCTAAAAATACAGCTTCAAAAGGGCTTGACAATATACCAGGTTGTCTCTCAACCAGGTCTATATTATATATTTGAAGCTTTAAAATTTTGAACCTCATATGTTCGACAACATATGAGCGAAACTTGAAACCTCAAATATATAATAAAAAAGTTTAAAAAATTACCTTAATATTCTGAGCAGGGGGCAAGCCCCCCCTGCACTCCACACTCCCCTACTTAAATATACAAACTCCAAGACCACACTTCAGTGCAGAAAAGGGAAATTTTCCCATTCTGCATGTACTGAGCCATTGCCTTTCACCTTCAAACTTTTCAAAGTTCGATCATATGATGTCGACCATATGACATTCAAACTTTGAAACGTTCAGCAATTTAATAGGCAACCTCTTAAGCAGCTTGAATCAGGACTTATCAGAGACATTTGGATCTCTGTTTAACCACAGCCTTCAGACTGGCTTTGCCCAGTAGAGTGGATGACATTCGCAGTCATCCCTATGCAGAAAATGGGACCATCAACTGACCTGGGTAATTACAGACCCATTATATTGATTAGTGTTATGCATAAGGCTATGGAAAGAATAATTATGAACCTGACAAATAATGACCCAGGAAACCTCCAAATAATGGATCCAAATCAATTTGGCTTTGTCATTGGCAGGCCATTCCTACTTAATGTGGTGAAATTTTTTGAAAATGTCATTACGGCCATGGATGTCAGTAAAACTGTGCATGCCACCTACCTTGACACAACCAAGGCATTTGAGATACTCCCAAACTCAGGTATTACAGATAAACTCACAAAACTGGGCATTAATCCTTACATCACCAGATGGATAGCCAATTAGCTCATGGACAAAACACATATAGTTAAAGTAGGTGAATCCAGATCCAGCAAAAGGCCAGTTACTATTGCTGTGCCACAGGGCTCAATGCAGGGACCAAGCCTGTTCAGAATATACTTCTCTGAAGTCAAGGCTAATGTAGAAGGCCTCTAGATGACAAAGTTTGCCAACAACTGCAAGCTGGGGGTAATCGTCAAAATCCCACAGTGGTGTAAATATCATTCAAGAGGGTTTAAATCATACAAATGACTGGTGCCACAGCCATGGCCTAAAACTAAATGCAAAGAAAATCCATTATCATACCCTTGGGGAAGCCAAAGGCTCCTGCAAATTATAACATTAGTAGTACACCCCCAAGTGTAAACACAGAGGTGACAGATCTAGGTACACAGATAGATAGCAGCCTGAACTTTGACTACCATGTGTCCACAGTGGTGAAGAAGTTGTTTTATGTGGCACAGGGTTATAAATAAAGGTGTGTCATCCAGTTCCAAGGAAGTTATAGTCCCTCATTAGACCAATAATCGAGTACAATATTCCATTTGGCTTCTACTTGACTAGGCACTTACAACAGCTGGAGCAACCCCGGAGGTTCCTCACAAAGAAAATACATGGTAATTAGCAAACAAAATGTTTATTACCACTTCTGACCAACTTGAGACTTCATCAGAATACTTTACAATAGAAAACATTGATATTTGCACTTCCCATGACCAATCATGGATATAAATCAATTAATCAATTAAATAAACATTGCTTAACCTTAAAAAAAATCTAAAGAGCATAAAAATCATAAATAACTATTCATTAACTGTTTAACCTTAATTTATTTATATCTGTGATTAGTATTAATTGATTTATATATGGGATTGCTAATGATTATTTAATTGATTAATTGCCACACATAATTACTGAGCTTCATTAATACCAATTGTTTCTGAATCACACTGACATCTGTCACTCGATGCAGGTGTGTGGGCAAGTCAATATGTGGTTAATGATACAGGACATATTTAATGTCCACTAATCGAATGATGCCAACCTCATTGTGACAAATTTGAAATGTGACAATGCTACCATTCCAGATCATTCCTTTACTATCTGTGAACTGAGTAGTACTTCAGTGAGCATATCTCAGAAAGAGCTTTTCAGACTTTAAAATATTTCAAGAGAGATGTAAACTGAAAGGAAGTGGATGAGGTACATCCAGGCATCCAGCTCAACTGGCAAGGAGATCATGCAGTTGCTGACTGTCTACATTCAACATGAGGTGAGGAAGAGGACATGCCTGAGGAATGCTGCCATGATTGATGTCTGGAAGCAGATTGCCAGTGAACTTTGCAGGACTTGGAGCTTCAGGACATTCATACAGGTCCACTGCATTATGATGACCTACATTGAAATTAGCAAAAGCAGCTACTGGAGTGGATTGCAGAGGCTCACTGGAACACAATAGATCCCTACAGTGTGTGAGATAGATATCCTACACCCTAACACTTTCACTATATATATATATATATATATATATATATATGGATCTATCTGAGTTCATCGACATTTGAAAATACCGAAAACGAAATGACCGACACCAAAACATCGAAACTCATTTAACCGACGCCAGAAGATCGACAGTTCACAAACACGACATCGCATACACCCGACACAACATACCAACAAACAAAACACATCCCCTATCCAACACTCACACACACAACACAAGCACACCAAAATCCTTCCAAACAAACACTAACCCATACATACACAACTATCCACAACCCTGACCCAAACCCTTACCCTAAGGTCCGTCACTATCGCACACTCACCTAACCCGCGCCCTAACCCTAACTCACTTATCCCACCCCTACCCCTACAAAACACCAACATTGCACACTTACCTTACTCGCGCCCTAACCCTAACTCACTTATCCCCCCCTACCCCTACAAAACACCAACATCGCACACTTACCTTACTCGCACACTCACCTAACCCGCGCCCTAACCCTAACTCACTTACCCCACCCCTACCCCTACTAAACACCAGCATCGCACACTTACCTTACTCGCACCCTATCGTCCGTCACTACCGCAGACTTACATATCCTTTCCCCATCGCAGCTTCTCAGCGTCGGTGTCTTCCTCCGTCGGTCTTCTGCCTCGTCGATCTTCTGGCGTCGGTGACGTGACTTTCGACATTCTCGTGTCGGTTAATTCGTTTTCGATATTTTAAAATGTCGGTGAACTCAGATAGACCCATATATATATATATATATATATATATATATATATATATATATATTTTATAAAACTTATTGGATGTGGAGGAAAATGAGACAATCACCCGTGTAGCTGTTTAAGTACTTTAATCGAGCAGCAAAACTACTCAGAATTGAAGGATATTATGAAGGTATTTTAGCACTTTTGTTTGTTACAATAACATTTTCTAGTTGAATTTCTTCAGAAATACAAGTTTTTTAACTGAACTTTGCCTGCCACCTAAGTTCCTTAACTTTGATCTGGGGGTTGCTGTTACCATATGGAGACACTGTCTAACACTAGGAACTGGAATTTTGTGCACCTTGGACTGGCTAGTTTGTGTTTAGCTAGTGCGTTTTTTTCATCTCCTTTTTTCAGGACCTGGTAATGTTCCTTGATGTGATCGCTGAGCTTCTGTGTGGCTTTGCCCACATAGAAAGTTCTGCATAAGTTGCACACTGCCAGGTAAACTATAAAAGTTGAATTGCAGTCAAATGCTTCTCAGAAGTGGAATAAATGCCTAAGGGTTGCCAGGTAATGGAGTCCCCTTTTGGCAATGTAATGTCAACAAATGCATTTGCTGCAGCAATCATCCCTGCTGGTTGGAAAGGGGTGGTCACCAATCTTTGAGGTCCATAGTCAAAAGCAGACTTGAGTGACTGTGTTTTCTTGTAGATGAAGGAAGGGGAGGGACCCCATTGCCCTTCCTACCTCCTGACTGCATGTGATGATTTCCTAATTTCCGGTAATGTTGTCTGTAATGGACTCTGTCTCTAAGGAGATTGGGAGGGGAAACCTTGTGCTATCACCAGAGGTAGTCATAAATTTGTAGCTAAAGCTGTATTTTAGAATTCGCGGGTATTTCTTGTGCCTGTTCACAGTGATTTCCTTCAGGATATTGTTCCCTAGGCTTTTTGGGTAGTGCTTGTCTGTAAAAAGTTGTTTAAAGAATTGGCTTTCTTTGGTGAAGGTCTTGTCTTCACTGACTATGTGGCTGAGCCACATGAACTGCCCTTTTACTATGTTCCTCTTCATAAAGAAGGGGTGTTGGCTGCTAAAATCTAAGAATTGCTATGGAAGGTGCTCTTCCTGTGGATGTTGGAGGAGAACCTGTTTGTGTGGGGGTCACGAGAAAGGGTGATGTCCAAAACATGGACTTTATTGCCCTTGCCTGAGAGGGTAAAGTCTAAGAAGTCAAAGTTCTGGCTGACCTTGTCCAGAAAGACATCTAGTTTTTCCTGGGACCCTTTCCAAAGAAAAGAGATGTCATCTATACAACATTTATATAGACTGACATGTTCAAAACCTAATCATTCAAAGCAGCAGTCCCGTTTAGCAAATAAACATTCATGGCAATCCTTCTGTAGGTTTAAATCATCTGGTTTATTTCTTTGTGAGAGTTTTCTTTATAAAAAAGACTTCATCAGATAATAAAACTTTTAGTTTGTAGTGGTTTAAATCATCATAAGAAGGACTTGACTTCCTGGAATGATTGGTTGATGGGACAGGAAATTAGATTGGTTAGAAAAATGTGTTTCAGATTGAAGGAGAAGAAACTCACATTAGAATATGGTGACTGATTTGTGAGTTGGAATACTTCTGTGATCTCCTTTTAAGAAAGCATTTTGCTTACAGCAGAAAAACACATTGAATAAAAACTTCTTATATATGTGCAGATAGCAAAGTTAAAAATGTCCTTAACAGTGTCTGCTTATCCATTTGGCATAAAGAAATTATTTTTACTTCTCATTTTTATTTTATTTTTTGGTCCACTGTTAATCTTGTTGTTGCTGGGGAAGTCAAAGAAACAGAAAAAAATCAAATTTGCTGCACCCATTACAATGAAACATTTCTTTCTTAATACACTAATTGTTATACAATACATGTACAAATATTTTTTTAAGCTAAAAAATTTTTCTTATAAGAGAATGTAGGTGTATTGCCTAATACTTAACTGATCTTTATTTCCAGAAACAATTTTTCAATTTTCAATAAGAATTTGACGGCTATCTGGTGCATCAGATGAAATGGGCAAAGGAAACCCTACAGACATGTTGCTGTTATCAATTTTTTTTTTACAAATGTCAGAAAAAGGAATTGCACTGATCAAATTTGTTGGATATTTGGAACACCTTAAACCAGAAGTATACCCTTTGCCCAAAAACATCTGCCTTAGATATATAACTTTGTTTTCAAAAATACCATCTATACTTGTAAGACGACTTATACCAATACATTTTTCTTCATAAAGTCAGGATGTTGACTATTAGACATGAGATAGCTGTTAACAAAGGTAGTCTTTCTGTATTAATAAAAGTACCTTGTGACACATGCATGATAATTTCTAAATCTAAAAAGTTAATGCTTCTACCACTGCACCCCATAGAAAAATTTAGAAAACTGGTAATTTTCAGGTCCAGAAAAAAGAAGTATTAAGCTTATCATAGGCACCTTGTCATACAAAAAAATAAATCATCAGCTTAACACTTGTAAAACCCAACCTTTGAAATTATATGTTTGTGCAAAGATTGTCATCCTCCAACCAACATATGACAGCATTTGCATGCAAAGGTGCCATACTGGCACCCATCACTACTCCTCTTTTTTGTTTATAGTATTCTTTGTTGAAAACCAAAAAAAAAATGTTATCTAAAACAAGCTCCACCAAGGTACATAAAGTGTTGATGAAGTTACCATGCAACTTAGCAAATTTTATCATAAAATTCCTAAAATATTCCAACCCTTTTTCTTTTGATATGCAAATATATAGTGTGACAACATCCAGTGAAAACATTTTGGTCTCTTGACCAGAAAACAAGTATTATCACAGCAAATCCAAAAGTGACCATGAATCCTCAAGGTAAAAACAGGAATCTTGTATTACATGATTAATAGCAGAGTCCAAAATATTCAAATGAACTCTGTTTTGATGCCACCATTAGAAATAATCTGCCTAAAAAAAGGAAAACCACCATCCACAATGGCCTTGTGTGTTTTAGGAAAATCAACCTCATTTGTGAAATTTGACATATAAAATTCATACAACTTAGCATCTATTTGTTCAATTTGCAATAGGTTTAGCAACATGTTATCCAACATATAAAACTCACAATCTCATTTAAAGAAACAGGTTCATATTAATCAACATCAGGAAAAGTAGATGTTGTCACATTTACATAGTCTTCAAAATTCATGAGTACCATCCCAGTCCCTTTGTATAATTTCATAACATGGAGGGCATGAAAATTCCTATGTTCCATCAATGCTTGTCTATCTGAAACTGTCATATAATAAAATCTAGTGGAGCTGTTGCCACTTAGAATACTCCTAATATCATTTTCACAAGCTCCTGAAAAAACTTGCAAGCTATAATGAAGGGAAGGGAAGGGTTAACTATACTTCTATTGTGTAAACTGAAACTATTGTTTTAACATTAACATTGTGCAGAATGAATTTTAAATTTAATTTCCTTACAAAGAGTTTAAGCTCTTTGAAGGTGTTTACTAAATTAGCTCTGCATGAATGTATAAATAAAAATCATTTTCTCAAAACTGCCAAATGTCTGTCCTGTAAAACAAAGTCACTAAAATTCCAAACTAGAATCCCACAGTTATATTCAGAAAATTGTATCTTCCCCTGCCTCTACCTTTGGTTTTCTGTTTGCCCCTTGGCAGTCCCTGGTTCCCTCAACAGTTTGCCATCATTGTATCCCAAAAAGGGGATGATGTCCAAACTGCTTCAGCATAAGTACTGTTCATTAAGTCATACATTTGTGGCTGAATTACTTCCTAAATAGAAATTGACATGGTCTACTACATCAGTATTCATACCAGTGAATACTGGCTGATTTATTTCCAATGCATTGCCACTTTCAGCCTCACCAGATCCATGAATGAGATATGCTTGCCCAGTGGCATAAGAATTGGCATCCCTAGATAGCTTTTTATTCTTTCTCTAGACAATAGTAGCACATCTTTCAGTTTTATCACTAATGGCATTATACTCAGCTGTACAGTTAAGAAAATGTGTGCTTGAATGGCAGTCACATCCAGAATTTTGATGGAATCCCTGAATGGCTTAAATTTCTCTTCATAGTCCATAACAAGAATCTGCATTAATTCTAAGCTGGTGTTATTAAATAAATTCACCAACTTATTGTACAGTCCATTGCTAGTTTATGCTCCATTTGGAAATTTAAAAACACGTAGACTGAATGCAACTTGTTTTTGAGAGATGCAATGCTCTAAGAAAAAAAACTCCAGTTCTAAAGTTTTGAGTTTGGTGAGCTGTTTTTCCAACTCAAACAATTTAAGTCTACAGTCTTTTAAAGACCTAACATCACTCAAAACATATTTTGGCATCCAATCAAATGAACTGAAAGGGTTAGCTCTTATTTTCAAAAGACTGTCCACATCAAAGCAATAACCCTTTGTACAGAAGACAGGAAATATCTGCTGTCCAACAAACATAGATTTATTTGCCAAATTCCATTGACCATCAAATGTAGTCTCATTTTCCGAACCCAGAAACATAAAAGCACTGCCATGACCCTGGATATTCATTAACCCAGACTGTGTTCTTTTAACAATTTTGCTAACCAACTGACTTAAATCCATTAAATTGGAAGGCATTGAATGGACAGTTAAATCTAATTGTCATCTGATCCATTGTTGAAAACAAAATAACAGTTGTATTGCCAGCCTTTATTCTGCAAATATAGAACAAAAAAGAAATAAGTGGACATCACCAACCCCCAAAAAACTCCAAAACACTAGAGAACACTGGAGCCTGGCCCAGCAAACAAACTGGCTAGCATGTGAGAAAACAAACACTGCACAATTTAAAGCTGAGAGCTTTTAATAGTACTATTTTTAGAAAGACTACCTTTGTTAACAACTATCTCATGTATAATAGTCAACATTCTGACTTTATGAAGAAAAATGCAGTCAAAAGCCAATTTGTTTTTATATGTCGTCTTGCTAGTATAGACAGTATTCTTGAAAATTAAGTTATATATCTAAATCAGATGTATTTGGACAGATGCTACACATCTGGTTACCTTGACATGGTAAGTGATAAAGTTAGAGGTTTAAGGAGTTGCAAATATCCACCAAATTTGATCAACTAAATTTTGTTTTCTGACATTTGTAAAAATGTTGATAACAATAATATGTCTGTAGAGTTTCCTTTGCCCATTTTGTCTGATGTACCAGATAGCTGTCAAATT